>NW_006297852.1:316655-318633 GCF_000327345.1 Myotis davidii
CACCTTGCCCAGCTCCCATCACTGGCTCCACCCCTACTTCCTGCTATCACTGGCCAGGGCGGCAAAGGTGCCTGATTCTCCGATCATGGCTGGGGGGCAGGGCAAAGCCCCCTGCCCCCCGGCTCTTAGCTCCCCCCTGGGTTTCCAATCACTGTCAGTGGCAGGGGGCTTCTTCCTGCTTTCCCTTTCACCTCCCTGCATTGTGCCTACATAAGCAAATTAACCGCCATCTTTGTTGTCAGTTAACTGTCATCTGACTTGGCAGTTAATTTGCATATAGCCCTGATTAGCCAATGAAAAGGGTAGCGTTGTACGCCAATTACCATTTTTCTCTTTTATTAGTGTAGATGAGACATGCACTTTGACCTGTATTTTTTTTAATTTTCAAGCATTTGAAGATCCTCCATTCCCCTCCTGTTCTCTCCTCAGGCCTTCCCTACAATTATGCATATATGTATAAGTGTCCATGAGTTATACATATATGCACACAAGTTCATTGGTTAATCTTCTCCCACTCACCCCCTTCCCTCTAACATATGTCAATCTGTTGCATGATTCAATGTTTCTGGATCTTTTTTTCCCATCAGTTTATTTGTTTATTAGATTCCACATATAAGTGAGATCATTTGATACTTGTTCTTGACAGGATTATTTCTCTTAGGATAATACTGTCCAGGTCCCTCCACTTTTAATTTCTTAAGGCCTAAGTTTTAGTCTAACATATTCTCCATTTCCGTAAGGACTTAAAAAACGTATTCTGCTATTGTTGATGGAGTGTTATGTATATGTTGATTCTTGGCTAATTTCCTTTTCAGCCCCAGTCTCATCTACTTAGTGCTGATTTCTCCCTCTATAAAATGGAAAGAAATACTTTCCTGCATTGCTATATTTTGTGAGAATCACATGGTATAACGTATGTAAAAGTTCTTTCTTATTATTAAAGTACCAAACACAAGGATACTATTATCATCTCTCTGCAATGAGTACATCTCTTTCATGAACTCAAAACCTGGATCTTTAAATGACTTAAGTTGAATGTTATGAAAAAATATAGAACAACAATCAACTGAAATAACAATTGTAGAAAATAAATAACAAGCTTAGCTTCAGGCCATCTATAATTTTAAAAACATGGTATATATGCCCCATCTACATCTTTAGTAAGTTCCATATAGGCGCAAGATAAAACAAATGACTTCAATCCATTTTGGATAAACTATGAAGATTCAACAAATATTTAATATCTGTTATATTATTCCATAACATTAATATATTAGCAATTCTTCAAATATGCCTCTTAAGGCAAATCATTTTTATCAAAATTTCACACATCATATTTAGATTTGGATTACTTTCTCCTTTCAACTTCTTCTCACACCGCTCTTTTTATTCTTTTTACTAATTTATATTTGGAAACGGAATTAAAACAGACATGAAATTGTGTGTAGCATCCCTAAATCAAGCCACTATAATCATAGTCACTGCTTATCAAATTATTTGTGGAAAACTACCAGCATTTCATTTTACTGTTTAATTGCCAACAGATATGTGTTCTTCTTGACCATCACTAGTAATCTGCAACTAATTTAACTCACCACTTAAGTTTTACATCACCTAAACTGTTTTGTAACCTGTTTCATTATATGCCAAATATTGCTGTAAACTTTTCCCATACTTATCCCGTGTGGGGCAGGTAATAAACAGTAGCAGATGGTCTTTTAATAGACCTAAATCTCAGAGGATTCTCTTATCTAAACTAACAAACTCCTTTCAAGTTCTGTGGCAGAGCAATAGCTAAAGACACTTAATATAATTAAAGGATGTGCATCCACCTCTTAAACCTAAGGACCTTCTCAAACCACACGAAATTCTTTAACAGAAATACTAGTGTTCTCAGTGTATAATCACTGTGTCCCTAAAAGGGTTTTAATTATTCTGTTATGAAACAAACTAGATCAAAGGTGGTAAGTAATGAGGA
>NW_006297852.1:318979-334370 GCF_000327345.1 Myotis davidii
CAGGCTTTTTGCTGAATCACAGTTTACATTGCTTAAACAGGATTTTTTTTTATATAAAAATTGTGTTGTTTTATTTCTTTTGAATCTTCTGGTAATAGAAATTTACATGAAATTGTATTTTTTGTCTTTTATTTTTTTTAATAAAAAATACAGGCTATGAGTAACATTAGTAATTTGGAAGTGTTACTAAACATCGTCATTTTAAATAATGATCTCAGAATAGACACAAAAATGAGTCTGAGACAGTCATCAACTAAGATGCTTAATTCTAAAAAATGTAAACATTGGGCAGAACAGTCACATTGCTGCTTACATCCTCCACGGATCCCATAGAATATCAACAGAAGAATTTAGTCCTAAGAATGCACATAAACTATAGATATCTAATTTTATTTCTTGGAGACACTTGATAATATTGCATTTAGGAAAATTATATTGATGAAAACTGTTGATGCTATTCTCACTTCTCTAATTCATATACTTCTAAAAAAATATGAGGGTATATGCGTGTGGGGCTTGCTTTATTCACAGAATTGTTTTTGAGGCTAACAAAATTTATCTTACCCAATTAATTCACTAGAATCAGGTGAATTATAACTGTATATCCTTACATTAAATCAAGAACTTATTACGCAGTAGAAAATACACAACAGTTTTATTTTTTTAATATTATTTTTTTTCTGTGTAAATTTTATCAAATCTTTATTACTTTGGATATACCAATTCTCCAGTTATTATTGGGCAAATACAATGATATGGCATATATGTCATATATATGTTATATTATCCTATATAATAAAACACTAATATGCAAATCGACCTAACAGCAGAATAACCGATTGCTACGATGTGCATTGACCACCAGGGGACAGACACTCCATGCTCCTGGTGGTCAGTGTGCTCCCACAGTGGGAGTGCTGCTCAGGCAGAAGCTGGCAGGTGGACAGCCCCTAGAGAGTCCTGGACTGCTAGAGGGCACAGGTTGGGCTGAGGGACCCCCTGCCACTCCAGTGCACGAATTTCATGCACTGAGCCTCTAGTAATATATATAATTTAATATATGTGATATAGTTGTAATAGTAATTTTCACTTTTATTATTGTTATTTTTTCTTATTCTTTAGTATAGGAGCTTAAAGTTATATAGTAAAATGGAGATAAATTGCAAGATTATAAAAAATTTAGTAGTCTTTTCCAGAAAACTAAATGATTATGTATTTATATAACTCATTTCTAACTTCATAAAATATTTTTAAACTTTATGTATTTTTTCTTAGTTATTTTCACATCTTTCATCTCTATGCCTTTTAATTATTTTTCCCCTTTTATAGTTAATGCCTTTGATAAGTAGCTTTCATTTATTGACAGGTGAAACTTTCTCATTAACCTTAAAGGTGTTGTTGTTTTTTTTTTTTGACTTGTTATTCTCTTTAAGTAATATGCTAACGATATTTCACACTTGTCTATTATCTATCAAATTAAAAATAATTCCTAACTTTCCAAATATGGTATGTATGATTCCTTACCCAAATTCTAAACTTTAGTTGGCATTATAATTTCAGATCACCTAAAACTATCTTTAATTTTTGTTATGAAGGCAATATTAATATAATTCAGAAACACAAGAGTAGAAAATAATTTTTTCTTTTTTAAAATTTTTATTGTTCAAAGTATTACATATGAATCATTTTCCTTCATTGACCTCTCCCCACTTATTCCCCACCTCCACCCCCCACATATTCCCTCACACCCTCACCCCCTTACTGACTATGTCCATAGGTTATGCTTATATGCATGTATACAAGTCCTTTGGTTGTTCTCTCCCTCCCACACACACTCCCTGCCCCTTTCCCCTGAGGTGGAATGTTCTGTTTGATGCTTCTGTGTCTCCGGATTTATTTTAGTTCATCATTCTATGTTGTTCATTATATTCCACATATGAGTGAGATCATGTGACATTTATCTTTCTCTGTCTGACTTATTTCACTTAGCATAATGCTCTCCAGTTCCATCCATGCTGTTGCAAATGGTAAGAATTCCTTCTTTTTTGTAGCAGCATAGTATTCCATTGTGTAGATGTACCACCATTTTTTAAGCCACTTATGTGCTGATTGGCACTTAGGCTGTTTCCAAATCTTAGCTATGGTAAACTGTGCTGCTATGAACGTAGGGTTGCATATGTCCTTTCTGATTGGTGTTTCTGATTTCTCAGGATATATTCCTAGAAGTGGGATTATTGGTCAAATGGCAGTTCCAGTTTTAGTTTTTTGAAGAAACGCCATACTGTTTTCCACAGTGGCCGTTACAGTCTGCATTTCCACCAGCAGTGCAGGAGGGTCCCTCCCACACACACTCCCTGCCCCTTTCCCCTGAGGTGGAATGTTCTGTTTGATGCTTCTGTGTCTCTGGATTTATTTTAGTTCATCATTTTATGTTGTTCATTATATTCCACATATGAGTGAGATCATGTGACATTTATCTTTCTCTGTCTGACTTATTTCACTTAGCATAATGCTCTCCAGTTCCATCCATGCTGTTGCAAATGGTAAGAATTCCTTCTTTTTTGTAGCAGCATAGTATTCCATTGTGTAGATGTACCACCATTTTTTCAGCCACTTATGTGCTGATTGGCACTTAGGCTGTTTCCAAATCTTAGCTATGGTAAACTGTGCTGCTATGAACGTAGGGTTGCATATGTCCTTTCTGATTGGTGTTTCTGATTTCTCAGGATATATTCCTAGAAGTGGGATTATTGGTCAAATGGCAGTTCCAGTTTTAGTTTTTTGAAGAAACGCCATACTGTTTTCCACAGTGGCCGTTACAGTCTGCATTTCCACCAGCAGTGCAGGAGGGTTCCTTTTTCTCCACATCCTTGCCAGAACTTGTTATTTGTTGATTTGTTGATGATAGCCTTCTGACAGTTATGAGATGTTACCTCATTGTCCTTTAGATTTGCATCTCTCAGAGGATTAGTGACTTTGATCATGTTTTCATATGTTTTTCGGCCTTCTGTATATCCTCTTTCAAAAAATGTCAATTTATGTCCTTTGCCCATTTTTTGATTGGGTTGTTTATCTTCGTTTTGTTAAGTTGTATGAGTTCCCTATAAATTTTGGAGATTAAACCCTTATCGGAGATAACATTGGCAAATATGGTCTTCAGTGCAGTGGGCTTTCTTATTGTTTTGCTGAGGGTCTCTTTTGCTGTGCAGAAGATAATCTGCTCTTTTAAAGGTCATGCTTGTTAGTTTTGCATGTATTTTTAAAGTTTGTGTGGAGACCACAGTGCTCTTCTTCAATCTCAGAAAACATCTAAAGTAGAGATTAGTTTAAAGACAAACATTAAAAAGAAGCAACAGGGGAAATAAGGGGACATATGTAATACTTTCAACAATAAAGATTTTTTTTAAAAAAGAAGCAAGTGCTCAAATACACTGGAAAACTTAACAGAAGTAAAAAATACAATTTAATTAAGGTTATTGACTATATGAGCTGTACTCATTAGAGGAGATTAATTCTCAAGAGGATTTTTAAAATTATTGTTACTTTCAAAACAACTTATTATCTATTTTTAATACAGGTTTAGTAATATATATACAAAACAACTTTATGTTAGGCATTTGGAAATAGAACCAAATTCCAAGTACTCTGATTCTTGCCAAATATGACTATACAAAGTCTACCATAATCACAGTCATTTACAAGTTTGTTCTTTTCATTCTTTTAGATTACAGTTCATGCTCTATTCAGCTCACATTAACTTCCATATCTCAGAATCATAATTTCTGAATCATCTTACATGATTGACCCTAATTTTAGGTATAGAGTAGAGACACTTCTAAATAAATAGTCTTTAATATCTCCAATAACACATTCAGTTCAAATAAAAGAAAAATACAGAAAAAATTTGATGCCGCAAACATAACATTTTGTGAAGAAAATAAAAAGACTTCTTTAATGAAGTCTAAAGGGCCCTTAAGAGTATTGGATTCCAGTTGTGTTTCTCAGTTCAGGTATACCTAGCTGGTCATTTAATTTTGTCAGTTTACACTGCATTTCTTTTTTCACACACACACACACACAAATGCCAATAGCATTCTCCATCCAATGACAACTCAAAGTTGCAGTTGCATTTATCTAATTTCTTGGGAGTGACGGGATTGCAACTCCTGATTGAAAACCACTGGATATAAAAGGGCCCACTTATCTTCTACTGCTCATTCAGATGTGGAATCTAATGAACAAAATAAAATGATGAACAAAAATAGACTCAGGGGCATATAAGCATTGAACAGACTATTGAACCTCAGAGGGAAGGCAGGGGCAGGTAGGCGGGTCGGAAGAGATCAACCGATGAACTTATATGCATATATGCATAACACATGAACAGTGACAATAGGGTGGTGAAGTC
Source organism: Myotis davidii (assembly GCF_000327345.1). Taxonomy (NCBI): domain Eukaryota; kingdom Metazoa; phylum Chordata; class Mammalia; order Chiroptera; family Vespertilionidae; genus Myotis; species Myotis davidii. The sequence goes on from NW_006297852.1 coordinate 323,388, forward strand.
CTGGGGTGGGGATTGGGATGACCTGGAAGAGGCCAATTGGGGGGAAAAGGGACATATGTCATACTTTCAACAATAAAGACTTAATAATAATTTTAAAAACAAAGTGAAAAAAATTCTCATATTTTCAAAGATGAATATATTTTTCCCCTTTGCATTACCTTGTCCTCACAGTACCAACTTCTCAACTCTGACTGGTAAGCTTATTTGATTGGCTTTGTGCTCAAAGTCTGTAGTTAACTGGATCTCTGTAGGTCTGGGAAAATAAGGTAAATTGTAGGGGAAAATATCAGGACAAATGGCCACTCATTTATGCTATTTTTATCTTCATCTCTCTGGTTGTTATTTTTTATTTGATAACCCTAGGAGGGTATGAAATTATGGCGCCTTTTTTATCTGTGCCAGCACACAGGACACAGGCACCAACCTTACCCCAGGATCCACAGATTTCATGGTCATTCCAAATCTCTGTGTGCCTCTTATTTGGCTCTTTAATCTCTAAAGACATGAATTGCTTTTTGATCCTTGTCAAAGCCTGGAAATTTAACTTCTGAATAAATTAACTATTTTCTGGGGATTGTAAAAAATCTTTAATGAATACATGGCTGAGTAATCTACATTCAACCTCTTGGTCTTCATTCCATCATGTATACCTCCCCTTGAGTTATCTTCTAAATTAGAAAGTTAATAATGTCACCTCACACTTAAAAAATATTCATAGGTCCTCATCACCTGAAGTAATATTAAAAGGTTTAATTATTTTTTATGACCAGTCCCATTATCATCTGTGGAACCCAGTCTCCCCTTACTACAAACCTCTGTCTAGTTCTGGTAATTCAGACTGATGTGGTCCTGGGATGTCTCCTTTTTTGATTCTGTTGAACAAGCTATTTGGTCTGCATGGAATATCTGGTGGCTGTTGGACCGCCTGGGAAGTTCCTAATCATGATACCACTCACACACTACTTTATGAGGCACTTCCTGGCCTTCCTTAAGTAAACTTTAATATCATAAAACTTTCTATTTCTTCTGTTACTTGTTGTAGGTTATGTGGCATACTTTAATTACATACAGGAACCATAAAATCTTTGAAGACACATTTTAATTATTTTTTATATCATCAAGCTGCTTAGGGAAGAAACTTCATTTTTTCATTTCTTTATTCAATAGTACCCCATCCCAGTCACAGAAAGAGAGGTGCTATGGAGAGAATTGTTGTTAGTGATATAATTATAGATAGAATGATTTTATTTAACTATGACTATGACTAAGACATAATTGGACAGCAGTGATTTCCTTTCTTATGTGGTATTTTGAAAATGCATTTAGGAAAACATCCTAAAAACAATATAAAGCAATGCTTGAAATCTTGAAAGACTGATTAAATATTTAAGGACCACGGAACTTTAGAAGTAACTGGTGTGCTCTAAGTATGAGGGATAGAAATTAGGGTAAGGCACAGTTAACGGTTGCAAAAATATTGTGTAGTGTAGATAAACTGGTAAAGAAAAACCTGAAGCACAAAATGAGAGCAAAATGAGATAGATGCAGGAAGTACTTTGCAGTTACATGCATGTCTTTGCAAGCAATGGCATAACCTGACTTCTGTTTTAGAAAGATAGATATGCCAGTAATGTGGAAAATACACATCAGAAACACAGCTTTAGGCTCATCATACTTATTGAACACAACCAGCATTGTGTTATTTTGTTTAGGAACAAATGCTGAGCCAAGCTTTGAAGTCCTGTTGATGGATCAAAAGACTTTGACACCCATGTGATATTTTCATCTCTTCTCTGGTTGATGTTTTTAGAAAGAAAAACAAAACATAAATGGCACATCAGATAATATCATAAATAAGATTGGATTCTATGGATTCTGATACCAAAAAAGTGAGCTCCTGGTAAAGCATTAATTATGTATTGTGAAGATTAGAAACATATTTAAAGAAACAATTTAGACATACTCATATCAAAAATCTTTAATGAATACATGGCTGAAGAAGCAGCACAACAATTTTTAGGAGTAATACATAAAACAAAAAAGTGGGCCCAGGAATATTAATTGTGAGTGGTAAAAGCAAGTATGAATTTTAAAATGTGGTGAGTATAATTTTATAGGTATTATCATCAGAATGTAGGATAATGGTGCTTGAGACGAATAGAACAATAAAAAATTTGTTGTTCAAAGAAACAAATCTATGTTTGCATCACAAGCTTGAATGTGACTTGCTTGATTTGGATGCATTGTAGAAATCATATGGGTTAGTAAAAGGCTTAGTGTGATTATTTTGAGAGAGTACTACAGTGCCTATACCAATATAACCTTCCAGATGTGATTTTAGAGGGCATTCTAGAAAAAATACAGGGACAAATGATAAGAGAATGCCATTATGCTTGCAGAGAAATTTCAGAGAAAAGATTAGGAACCAAAATGGTAAAATACAAGAAGATTTCACAAAGGTTTTTTAAAATAAATTTTGGTCATGAAAACACAGGTCTTGCAATTTTACATGATTTGTGGCTCAAATAGATAATTGATTAACTTGATATTTTGCCAGAGTCCAAGACTAAGTAATGACTCTATTCTATTGATAGTATATGTAATAAGTTAACTACATCCTACTTTGAAAATATTCTAAAAGCCAGTTATATTGATAATAAATATATTCTGAATAACTAAAAATCAGTTTTTACTTTTGTTCTACAGTTAGCAAAATGGTGAATCAAAAATTCGATATCATGCAAATATTTGAACCCAAGAGTTAATTTAAGAAAACTATTCAATAAAAGTATTATGTACAAATAGTTTGAAATTTATATAAAAATGTATTCCTAAGATTATTAAAAATAAAGATGTAAATTAGAATATGTTATATAATAGGGGACTCTTTATCTATATTTGACTACATAAAGTAACCTCCTAATTTTGTTTAAGATTTTGAAACAATAATCTGCAGGAATGCACGTTTATATACATGTGCTAATGAAGAGTAACCTTTAATGAAGTATCTCATTTCTTATTGGAAGACCCATTCATGTCATTATTTTTTTATACACAACAGCTCCTTTTTATCTATGGAGACACCCAATGACTAAAATGTGGATAGTACCAAATTCCATATATAGTATATGTGTGTGTGTGAGTGTGTGTGTGTGTGTGTGTGTGTGTGTGTGTGTGTGTATATATATATATATATAATCACTATGATACAGCTCCATTTATAAATTATACACAGTGAGAAAATAATAATATAGAACAATTATAACAATATACTGTAATAAATGTTATATGGCTCTTTTTCTCTCAAAATGCCTATTGTACTGTACTCATCATTATCCTAATGATTATGTGAGATAATACAATACATATGTGATTAGATGAAGTGAGATGGAATTTTCCATTTAATATATTAGCTTGCAATTAACCATGGTAACCATGTAAAACAAACCCATGGATAAGGGCTGGGGGGACTGCTGTACTCTCTGTCTCTGTATTTAGGATATAATGTAAATGATTTATCATAAGCAGTCTTTCTCAAAGTTTATGAATGTAAGCCCTCTAGTGTGTGATTAATTGGAAATTGTCCCAGGTTTTATTTTCTTTCCTGATATTTTAATATGAAATTCAATAAAGGCTTAAATTTAAAAATCTAAAAGGAAACAGAAAAAAAGAATTTAATAATATTAACTATGTATAATCAAGGAGATTGACAAAAATTCATAGAGAAGAAAAAATTAAAATCAAATCAAAGAGAAATGACAAGAAATATAAATATGTTGCAGAGGCTCAAATTAAGTCAAATGAGGGAAAATGATTAAAGTAAGATAAAGAAACTAGAAAAAAAACTTTTAAAAATATATGAAATGCAAAGCATGTATTATAAACAACTAAAAAACAAATACATTTGCACCATAAAATGCAGGCTGTCCACAATACATGTATACACACTTTAATAACTAAGTGCTACACAAAGGAAATTCATCCTAAAATAATACTGGACGTTTAAAATGCAGTTGAAGAACACTCACTGCCTTTATAATTATTCAAAGTAAATATAAATACCGGAAGCCAGTCCATCCTTGCTGCTTGACACGGTTGCTGCAGGGAAGAAACATCTGCACAGCGTATGTCTCGGGGGACCTGGCATATATATCATACTGTTCTTAATGTGTTTGCTCCCCTTCTTGGCGCTATGTGTTTTAACCAAGGTCACCTCTCCAAGAAAGGTTGTTTCCCCAGATAGGGATTTTCCCCTGAAGTTAGGGAGGGAATAAAATCCCTTAACTAAGTGCCAGGAGGGTAGTTTATCACTTTAACTAGGAACAATCATGCTTAAGCTACATAATCTTTACTCCCTGGAATGGAGATAAGAAACGCCCTAACCTTTGGAATAGAAATTGACAGGATTAAAATCAACTGGTATAAATACAGATGTAACAAGACAATAAAATACAGAACCTGACAACAGAACCTGGCTGGAGAACCTAGACCGAACCTGGCTGGAGAACCTAGACCGAACCTGGCTGGAGAACCTAGACCGAACCTGGCTGGAGAACCTGGAGAACCTGGCTGGAGAACCTAGCAAGAGAACATGGCTCCAGAACTTGGCTGGAGATCCTGGCTAGGCTGCTGATCAACTGAACGCTGTCTCCATGTCATTCCTTCTTCGAAGACTCCGTCCACACCTTTGGGGACCCCTGGAACTACTGGGGTTGGACCCCAGCATATAAATTTTTGAGGGACACTTGTAACAGCTGATAACTTACTTAATTTTCACTCCTTCTCAGGTTTAACTGATTTGAAATAATGGGTGAAGTCAGACTTAAGCTTTAAACAAAGAAAATTTATTCACTGGGCTTTTTTATGGAGACACATAAGTGATAAAGTCTACAGTACAAAACCAGCAACAGTTGATGAAATGAGAATCCACAAATACCAAATGAAATGATTCTTGACTGCTATTCCATTGTGTTGTGTTATCAGCAGTGCCTGGGTCAGTCATCATTTTGAAAACAGACAAAAAAAATCATTTCTGTAGATTCTTTTAAATTTTTGATATGAACTTTGTGTTAATAAACACTGGTTTATATAATAATTTCAAGTGTCTATACACCTTCTGGGACACCCTATATACAATTTGAGAATACTTTTTGAATTTATTTAGAAATTCAACTTGACTTTCCCCTTAGAACCTTTCAAGTACATCCTATTACCCTTCTCCCACTGAAAGCAATCATTTTTATTTTCAATTGGAATTATCTATTTAATTTATGTTTGACGCATTTTTCCTATGAAGATATATATGTAAAATTTATAAAATATTATAATTTTTTTAAAATTTAAATAATGACAAATCATTCCTCAGTATCCTTTTCTCACTTAACATTGAGGTTTATAAATGTATCTTCTTAGATACATAAAAATGCAATCTATTTACATATGGTACATTCATTTTAACTCTCATGTATTAAATATTTTATCATATGAATATACATAATTATTTTTATATTTTAATGTTGATTATGACATTAACATACATGTACATATTTGTTGTGTGCATATGAAAATGTTTCCTAGAAGTAGAATTGCTGGGTAAGAATATTTTAAATGCATTCTAAATTTAGCAAAAGTGTTTTCCAAAATAGTTCTGAAAATATATAACACTATTAGAAGTGCATGCAAGCTCCAATTTCCTTTAAATCTTTCTAATAATTGCTATGAGAAATTCAATGTTTGTTACTCTTGTTAGATATGCAAAATAACTTATTTTAATTTGAATTCCTTTGATTATTAATCAGATTAAACATATTTTCATATATGTATTGACCAAAAACATGACCTCTTTAATTAAACATTTGTTTGCTCTTTTTCTACTGATTTCTAAATATTTGTTACATATTCTGGATCCTATTACTATCTGTTTTGGGGTTACAAATATCTTATATTCTACTATTTGTCTTATGATTGTGCCCATACAAATTCTTAAATTGTTGGTCTTAAATGTGTTTTATATCTTGATGCAGTCAGACTCATCAATCATTTTCAATCATGTCTAAGAAATTATTTCTCTTGTATTCTAAAGATATTCTACTATATAATCATGTAACAGATTAAATTTTCTTTTGAAATATATTCAGTATTTAATACAAGTATATATTAATTATATATATGATGAAAGGTAATTTAACTGGTTTACTATCATACATGAAATAATATAGCTTTTTGAATAATGTTTTATATTGCCACTTTTATCACTTATCCAGCTCCTAGAAGTGTTTATGCCTGTTTTTAGCTATTGTGTTTTTTACAATTGAACTATGTATCTAATTCTGAAGTAGTGACCATGGTATTTTTATTTGTATCCTATCTAATAAAGAGGGACTATGCCAATTGAACCTCACACCATCACAAAGCCAATAAGGATGGAATATGCTAATTGACTGCCCCACCCTCAAAGATGGCAACACCCACAACCAAAAAGAAGGGGATATGCTAATTGCTGCCATGCCCTCAAAGAGGGCAATGCCCACAGACACAAGATGGCAGAACCCATTCCCTTCAGGCCTCCAGCCACCCAGGGCCTGCCCAAAGTGCAGGCAAGCCTCCGATGGTGGCTGCCCAGCTGCCCAGGGCCACCTAAGGCTCAGGTAACCAGGGCTGGCCGAGGCTTGCACTGCTGACAGTGTCAACAGCAGAGGTGTGATGGGGTATCACCTTCTCCTGATCATTAAGTCACCCCCAGACCCTGGACTGTGAGAGGGGGCAGTCAGTGCTGAGGGAATCCCCTACTCTAGTGCATGAATTTTCATGCACCGTGCCTCTAGTAGGGTCACCCCCAGACCCTGGACTGTGAGAGGGGGCAGTCAGGGCTGAGGGAACCCCCTGCTCTAGTGCATGAATTTTCATGCACTGCGCTTCTAGTAGTTTTATAAATATGATTGCATATGGTAGGGACCGTTTTTCTGTCTTGCTTTTGTTTTAGAATTATTGTTTTGCACTTTCATTTAAAGTAATTTCTTGATTTCTATGAAAAGAACTGATGGTCATAATTGAAATTACAATGTTTTATCAATGGCTACAAAGATCTATTACATTTTATAATATTGTACTTTCTAATCTGCAAGTGTTTAGTATCTATCTCAATATTTAGGTTCCCCTTTATATCAATGGGACAATATTTTTTTAACATTATCCATAGATTATTACACATTTCTTTAATTTACTCCAAGGAACTCTGAGAGGTTTGTTTCCTGGCTATATTTTAAGTGCTATCCTTTAAAAATATCACATTTCCATAGTTTATTTATATGAATCATATACATTTTTGTGCATTAAACTTATATTCAATAATTTGCTTACTGTATTAATGAGAAAAACAAGCAAATTCACTTAGATTACCTGAGATTGTAAAGTGAGAGACAGTTTGTTTCTTTATAAATCATTGTTTGTAAATAAATTTTTCTCAATCTATGGGTCTGTTATTTCTTTGTAGACACCTGGCATTGTTCATAGCATCCAGTTTCTGCATAAGAATAACGTGAGACTATTCTTGGTTTTTTTCTCGGTATTATTGACAATTTTCTCACAGCTTCACTCTAAATGTTATGTTTGTTAAGTGTTTGGGATAGATATGATTTATGAAGTTAAGATATTTCTCTTCCAGCCTTATTTTGCTAAGGGATTTGCCTTTTAAAATCAGCAATAAATGTTCAAGTCTTGAGAATTCCATTTTCACATATATTAAATTGCAGTGTTTGTCTCTTAATCTGCCTTTGTGATAAATAATAATTATTTATATCTTTTCTGCCTCACTCCAATTTGGTCAAGAAGTTTTTAAATACATAATAAACTCAATATATTAATACTTGAAAAAAATAATTTAATTTAGGATTCTCATTCAGATTGCCTTAAAATGTTCTCATTTTTCCCATCTTGGTTTATAATCATCACTATACTAGCCTCATGTTCTTGCAGAAATTACCAAGTGGAAGGAGCACAGACAACCAGGCACTCGGAAGATTCAGAAGAGGCACTTTATTGCAAGAGTACTAGCTGGCTGGCTCAGGGGAATCGGTTCCCAAAGCTGAGCCCCGAATGCTGCAGGGCTTTCTCTTATAAAGGGCACTAACTTCTTTGTCTCTGAGCTTCTGGGTTTTTTCGCAGGGCTTTTGCAGCCCCTATGAGGGTTGTAAGGGGGAGGTGAGATTATGACCAATGGCCCCAGCTGGCACCAGCAGTTATCTCCTATGGGGGCTGTGCATGGTTTATGACCCCTGTAGATTAAGTAAGTTAAGTATTTAGGAAAACAGGTTTTGCAAGGCTACTGCACAAGCAGGAAGAGGGTTGGGGCTTAAGTACAGGTAGCATTAGACATCAGAATGCAGGTTAATGGGCACGGACTCAGGCTGCTAGCCCAAGTTGCCTTCACAATGTCTTAGTTTCTGCTGGCTGCCATAAAATATTACCACAAATTAGGTGGCTTAAGACAACAGAAATGTATTCCCTCACAGGTCTGGAGGCAAATGTCTGAAGTCAAGGTGTGAGCAGAAATATGTTCCCTGTGAAGAATCTAGGGAAATATCCTCCTGTTCCTTTTCCGAGCTTCTAGTGATTCCCCTCAATCCTGTATCCGGGATCCTGCGGTTTGTAGTTGCATCACTCCAGTCTCTGCCTCCATCGCCACATGGCCTTTCCCCTCTGTATCTGTGGGTCTGTGTTGACTCTGCATGGAGGTCTATCACCTTTCTCTTATAAGACAATACTCATTACATTTAAGATTCATCCTAAATCAATATGACTATTCCGAACTCATTATATCTGCAAAGACCCAACTTCCAAATAAGATCACATTATAAGTTTGTGGGTGACAAGGCTTTTGGAGGACACTGTTCAAAGCACCCCTTAAAATGAGGCATAGATAGATATCCATTGGTTAACTGTTTGGATTTTCATAAAATTTGGGTAAACTCACCTAAGGAGTGTGGAGTCTTTCTTGGTAGAGTGAGGAGGAGCTTTGTCCCCCTCGCCCCATTTTAACAGCCACTTTATAATTGTTATGAATCAAAAAATGCTAAAAGACATTAATGAAGAAACATGAACAAAAAACAAATGGGGCATGCAGACTTCATCTTTAATTCATAGTTTACTAAAGGAAATATGGGGATAGCCTAATAGAGGGCTATTTGAAATAGAATTATTTTAAATCTCAAGCACATATGGTTTTATTATTGAATATTTAGGCCATATGTCAGGCTTATTGGAGGCAGAACACTTCTAGGAAGAGGAGAAAGAGATTGTATACTGAAAAAAATTGATTATGTCAGTCATTCTTGAAGGGTTTAATTAGTAGGCAATAAATGTGGCAGATCTTAGAAGATGAAGTATATATAGATGTTATTTAATCTTGGACATTTCTGGTGGCATAGATAAGTTAGAACCAATATAAAATTATGCATATGGTGTCAAATACTGCTAACTTTCACAAAATGTCATTGTTACTTGTGTTCAGTGGCAGTCTAGGAAATTAGCTAAATTATGAAGAGACTCTTCCATATTTTACAGTAACACATGTAAAAAAAATTAAATGACTTTGGGAATGATAAGGGTAGACATTTCTAGTAATTAGACAAGTGAGGCAAATTAATTTGATTACAAAATTATAAGATTTGAAATAAATGTGACAAAGTATTAATATTTTCTAATTCAAAGTAGTAGTTAAAAGAGTATTTGTCATATTATTGTCCATACTTTTCATATGTATGAAAACTTTCATTATTAAAAGGAAGTGTAGCCTTGAACGGTTTGGCTCAGTGGATAGAGCGTCGGCCTGCGGACTCAAGGGTCTCAGGTTCAATTCCAGTCAAGGGCGTGTACCTTTGTTGCAGGCACAACCCCAGTGGGGAGTGTGCAGGAGGCAGCTGATCGATGTTTCTTTCTAGGTAGAGTTATAAAATGTTTATTATGGTACATATCACTTGTACTAATTATTTATACAGTTATATGTCTGTGACTTCTAAAGTACAGTGAAACCATGACTTATTGAGTTTTGTATTCATAGCACCTTTAATCTATATATACAAAATGTTAATATGCTAAGTGCCCAACTTCCGACCAGTTGCTATGATGCACACTGATCACCAGGGGGCAGACACTCAATGCAGGTGCTGCCATGATGTGCACTGGCCATTTACAGAGAAACAGCACTGTGGGCCTGGTGTCCACAAAGCAATACTCAGCTTTCCCCCAGTGGGACACAGACCCAGCCACCACCCCAGAGTGACACTACACCAAATCACACTCACCAAGTCACTGCTGAGACCCCATGGCGCAAAATGCTGCTATTCATAGCACCTTTAATCTATATATACAAAATGTTAATATGCTAAGTGCCCAACTTCCGACCAGTTGCTATGATGCACACTGATCACCAGGGGGCAGACACTCAATGCAGGTGCTGCCATGATGTGCACTGGCCATTTACAGAGAAACAGCACTGTGGGCCTGGTGCCCACAAAACAATACTCAGCTTTCCCCCAGTGGGACACAGGCCCAGACACCACCCCAGAGTGACACTCCACCAAATCACAGCTAACACTGCTGAGACCCCATGGCGCAAAATGCTGCTGGCAACCGAGCCCAGCCTGAAAATGGTGGCTGGGCCGCCGGGTAATGATATCATGCAGAAACGCCCAGCTTGCTCTCCCTAGTGACTAGCCTCCTTGGAGTTTCTTCAGCCCAGGAACATTACTTGTTTTATAGCCAAGTGGAAAAATTTTACACTGTAATCAAATGTTTGTGAAGTGTTTTCCCGTGCCTCATCTCATTTGATCCCCACAGAAGTCCAGGAGTAGATAGATAGGACACTTGGTAAAATCATATTTTATTTTCTTAGCCAGGAAACGGGATTTAGAAAGCTTAGAAACTTCACCCAGCTGAAAAGAAGTAGGAAAAAGTGAAACTTGAAAATGACTTCAGGTTTTCTCA
>NW_006297852.1:334637-341109 GCF_000327345.1 Myotis davidii
TAAGATGAAGGTGAATTATAGAGAAAATTTTTTTAAAAAATTTCTCACAAAATGATATTGTTTTTTATTTATTTTAGAGAGAAAGGAAGGGAGAGGGAGAGAGACAGAAAGAAACATCTAGGAGAGAGAGAAATATTGATCAGTTGCCTTTCATATGCATATTGCCACTCCAACAAACTGAGCCATACTGACCAGAGTGAGGAAATTGCTTTTTTCCCACCTAAAATATATAATGGAAAACAATTGAAACAATACAGATCTCCGGAGTTAAAAGTCTACACTAGTTATATAAGTAGGAAAAAGGAAAGGAATATAAGTAAATACTTGCTAAAATGAATTCAGAATAATACCACAAAGTAAGTACTGTAATTATATTAATTTTAAAAATGAAGAAACTGAAACACAGAGATTTTAAGTAGTTTAGTATGGGTTCTGTAGCCAGGCCTTCTAACCCTAAAGTCAGCATTTTCCTTGAGGGTTGTATAACCTTTAATAATCAGTGAAGAACAAATTGGTAAAGTAAAAAATCACCCTATTTAAAATGATCAGAATGCTACACAAAGAGATAAGTTGGAAAATATCAACTAAAAGTTAAAAATAAAAGATTAACGGTCCATTAAGATCAACATGTGATTAAACATAATTCAAAAATTAGTGAAGTAAAATGATAGTAGAAAACTGTTTAAAGAGATAATGACTGGACATTTCCCAGAACTAGAGAAAGGCTTGAGTCATCAGATTTGAAATCTCTAAAAAGGCCAAATAGAATTGAAATAAAATAAAAATATATATGTTTACATCTACATATAACACAGTGTTCTAGGAAACAGCAGGTAAAGAAAAATAAAATAGCCCTGGCTGGTGTGGATCAATTGGTTGAGCATTGCCCCATGCACCAGATCACAGGTTCAATTCCTGGTCAGGGAACATACACAGGTTGCAGGCTTGATCTCTAGTAGGGGGTGTGTAGGAAGCTTCCAATCCATGTGTCTCTCTCACATTGATATTTTTCTCTTGCATTGATGTCTCTCTCTCTCTCTCTCTCTCTCAAATCAATAGAAACATATTTTTAAACAGAAAGAAAATAAAACAGCCTAAACCAAGAGAAAAATCAGATTATTAGAAAAAGTAAGGGTGAAATTGACATTGGGTTTATCATCAGCAACACTAAATGTCAAAAGAAGAGGGATATTTTAACTATGCTCTAAAATGTAGCTTTGAGGTTATAATTTTCTACCTAGCTCAACTATCTTTGAGGAGAGAAAATGAAAAATATCTGTCATGGCGGTGAACAGAAAAAAAGGTAGAAATTCCACACACTCAATGCTGCTAAAAAAAAAAAAAAAAATAGAAGTTTGGGGGGAAAAAAAGGAGCTCAATAGTAAGAAGAAGTTGAAGATGTGCTGCACATGGAGTGGCCAGTAACTAACACATGCTTTAGGTCTTAAGTTAGAACCCACACATTGGAAAGAATTGAGTTTGCTGGCACAGGACAAGGCAGGTGGGTATTTCACTTGGCTTCCTATGTAAAACTAGGAATAGAACAAGAACTACCACAGACACAGCAGTTATCAGTAAAGGTTAGTACATGAGTTTCGCTCCTTTTAGTTATTCATTTATTTAAAAGTTATTCAGTGTCACAACATGACTAGCATTATCATAACTACTAGAATGGAAATGTCTAAGAAATACACACTGTCACTTAAAGAAATTAGATTTCATGGGAAGAACATGTAAAGAAAAAAGTAAATTTTAATTCATTTTCTGATCAATATTCATTCCTATAGGAAGGGGAATCATAGAGCCTGATCCCTATCTAGAGTCCTAGGACCCTCAGCTGGAATTATACACCTGAGGTTGGGCATCAAACTGTACAGTGTGGAGCTGGCTGCTTCAGAAGTCTCAAGGGTAAAACTGTATTAAGTAAAACTATCTGTTAGACTTTGCTGAGAGGTGGAATCTGGTATAAGAAAATAAATTGGCATATTGAGATATTTGAAGATATGAATTAAAGCATAGCCTAAGACTAGCCTGAATGGAGGTCTTGACTCTAAAAGCATATTTACATTTTTGTTTTTGGTTGGTTTGGTTTAGTTAGAGATTATTTGTGAGTAACTCTGACAGGATTAAAAATGACAATTTAGGAATCACTGAAAATATAAAAAAACTTACTCTGTCTAGAATGTCTTCAGTGATGTTTACACCAATCATCAAAGAGGAACTAGTATCCAAACAGTTTGAGTTTACCGGTAAGACAAACAGAGGGAATAACATGCGATGACTTGAAGGCATTATATTACAGCATGTTTGTGGCAGTTCAACATTTTTATAAAACTGAGGCTTAGCCTATGGAAATATAAATCAGTTTGGAGCAGGAAGTAATGAGTCAATTTCGGATTTGAGGTAACCAAATGGAATAGTTGGGAGGGATATAATATATGGTGCTCAAAAATGTACACACACTTTAACAGCTGATAGCTCAATTTTGAAAATGAAATGTATTTTGATAAATGCTGCCTTTATGATTATTCAGTGTGTATTTAGATTTTGGGGGTATATATATCCTATATAATAAAAGCCTAATATACTAAGTGTCTGGTCATCTGGTCATCCATTCAACCAATCAAAGCATAATATGCTAATGATATGCTAAGGCTGCTCAACTGCTCACTATGATGTGCACTGACCATCAGGGGGCAGATGTTCTGACTGGTAGGTGAGCTTGCTGCTGGGGTCCGGCCAATCGGGACTGAGTGAGACAGGCTGGACATGCCCTGGAGCCCTCCCGCCATCCCTCCCCAGCTGGCGAACCTCCCACGTCCCTCCCTGGCCCTGATCGTGCACCAGTGGGGGCCCTCAGCCTGGCCTGCACCCTCTCACAATCCGGGACCCCTCAGGGGATGTCAGAGAGCCAGTTTTGGCCCCAATCCCACAGGCCAGGCTGAGGGATCCTGCTGGTGCACAAATTAATTTACTGGGCCTCTAATATATATATAGGAAAGAAACAGCATTTAGTACCAAGTGAATACTAGACACATGTGTCAATGATATAACAGTATCCTATATAATAAAAGCCACCATTTCTACAAACTAAGGCCACATGATCATCTCCTTCTCCTTTACATGGTTACAATGGAAATGATACATTGTTTCAGTTCACTTCTTACATTTCTAGAATTAAGGAAAAGAAAAGACAAAGTCAACCTAAACATCTGTTAGGTAAAATATATCCTCTGATCTTAATTGTAAGATATAAGTTTAATAAAACAAGGATATCATATTTAAATTTAGAATTATTGTAGTCCTCAGCATCTGCTATGAAAATTGGGCAATGCAATGAAAGTTGTCCTAAAAGCTGATCCATCCACTTTTGCTTCTCACACCCTTTCCTTACCAGCCTTCCTCAGTTTCTCATGAGAAAATCATGCCTGTGGACATGATCCTGTATCTCCACAAGGAACTATCCTTTGTCTATACCTTATGTATGGGGCTGCATATACTTGGGCACCCAGGCAGGGCTGTCCCTTCTAGGAAGAAAGGATATGAGAAAGAGATCAAAGCAGCTTATAAATAGCTTTTCATCCATGTTTTCTAGGAATTCTAGTGTCTTGGGTTTTAGAAGGATTGGGCATGGGCTCTAGATGGATATGTCCCCTTGAATCCCAACTCTGTGCTGTACAGCATGGCCAAAGGAGGGTAGAGAGAAGCTTTCTAAACACAAGGTCCAGGAAAATGATTGAGAAGTGCCTTACTTGGATTCAATTTAAAGTTGTCAGAAAAATGCAGCATGTCTGGTTAAATTTGAATTTCAGGTAAATGACAAATAAAATGTTAGTATAAATGTGACTCAAATATTATATTGGACATATTTATACTAAAATTCTTATTATTTATATAAAATTCAAATTTAACCAGAAATTATGTATTTTTATTTGCCAACTCTGGTAATCCTAGTCTAGGGGTCAAAATGTTTCCATCCATCTAATGCTTTTCTTTCCTCTAAGGCTTGAAATTACATAATATACTGTCTTCTAGGACACGTTACTTTATGGATCACGGCTCCTTCTTTATCTTCTTTCTGGCTACTCTACACAAAGTTTTCTATCATTTAAACATTTCCTTAAACACTCAAAATTTCTATTATTTAAAATATTTTAAAAATCACTTTAGTCACAGATAACAGTGTAGTGACGGCCAGAGGGGAGAGGGGTGAGGGCTAGGTAGAGGCAGGCAAAGGGGAAAATTTTGAAAAAATCTGTAATAGTGTCAACAATAAAAATAAATAAATTAATTAAAATCACAATAATTTAAACCCTTAAATCCCAGTTCTTTTTAAAAATTTCCATCTTAACTTATTTTCTCCATTACCACAAGTTTTTAAAAGAGATGTTTATGCTGCTTATATCCCTCCTACCAACTCATTTTGCTACTATCTTTACCACTCGCTTTGCAGCATTTTTCATGTTTTGCCAATGCCTTCAATCTAATGGGTGTTTCACTTTTCTGATGTTTCCATGAACTTTATCTACGTCTTTAATTATACTTTCTTTGGGGCCAAGACACTAAACATCTCAGATGTTATTTTTAAATCTAAGCCTCTGCTTAGTCTTTAGCATCATTATCTACATATGTTTAACTTAATTTTTTTCTATTTTCACATTTTCCTAGATAAATATATGTGCATATAATAATTTCTAAAAGGAATACAGCATATTTAATCCAAATTGTCTTTTAAGCTTGAGAAGTTTATTCAGCAGATTTCTTGACTTCTGTACTTGGATATACCAAAATGATTATTATAAAACATCAGAACTCTAACTTCTAAACCCTTATCATGTATTCATTGTTTGATCTTTCAGAAAATTGAATAACACATTTGTAATACCTTAACTAATAATAAAAAAAATAAAATAAAATAAAATAAAAACTAAAAAAAGAAAGAAAATTGAATAAGTTATCGTATCAACATACTCATAACCAAGGCAGAATTATTGATACCTAGTAGAAAGTCGGTTAATGGGCTTATAGTTGAGTGAATATTTGGAAAAGTCACATTTTTGAATTAGGCATTTTAACTTATTTTTCCTGAAAATTTTAACCATTATCAATTCTAGGTTTTGTTTTTTTTAATTTCTATTTGATTGATAACTCTGTCCCCTTCCCATTTTGTCTCCCACTCTAAAACTATTCAATACACACCAATTTGCTTATTTATTACATGTATAGTATTTTAATCTAGGATCATTTGGTTATAAGAAGCATATATAGGTTACTTATAAAGATTGATTTGGTTGTAAGTAACAAATGTCAATAGTCCCATAATTATTAAGGAGAATTTGAGAGAATTACTGAGATTCAAAGTGTTCCTATGATTTTAAAATTTTTCCCCCAAGATCCAAAACCAGGAAGACTAAATCTCCCTGCAATCAAAGCTCACTCCTTATAATGCCATGTGGTCTCTTTTTTTGGAGGGGTGGGCACATGGTAAAAAATGAACGCATGGCACTATAATCCCTTTAGGTTCATATGCCCAACAGGATCTGGATGTAGTCACTGTGTGTAATCTTCTCATGGGAAAGAGACTATCAGTAATCTGATTTGGGACAAATGAACATCTATAGCTCTATCAGAAAGTGGTGCCAGGAACTTCTTTGGGAAGGCTTTTTACAGTTGACTGAAAAGAGCATAAGGATATTCTAAGAAAGAAAAACAAACAAACACAAACTCATAGACACACTCAAGAGTATGGTGGTTACCAGAGGGAAAGCAAGTGCTAAGGGGTTAGTAAAGGCAAAGGGGTCAAATATATGGTGATGGAAGAAGATATGACTTTGTACGGTGGCCAAAAAATGCCATATACAGATTATGTATCATAGAATTTTACTCTAGCATATGATTATATGCTTTTATATAATTTCATTAACCAATGTCACCCCAATAAATTTAATTTAAAAAATACTCACAAAAGAAAGAAAGAGATATGGGAGTGGGATGAAAATGAAAAACATTTCCATCTCTCATAGAATAGGTGGAAACATATTTTAAGTGCTATGATTTGGATTCTTTATCAGAACCTAAAGTCACATCAAAGGAAAAGCCATTAACAATATTCATCATTCTCATTAGTGAATTTATTCTAGCCAATTTCTACCATGTGTAACCTATATGATTCTTTCTGTAGAGAAGACAGACTGTTATACAAACTAGAAATGGCATTTTAGAACCTACTTTTTATTTTCAACTTATAGAAATTACACTATCTACAAATGAACCTTCACAGAGAGTTATTAGTAAACATAATGAGTGTCTGATACAATATAGACTGTGTCATATTTAAGGACAGTCAAACTTTTTATTTTCAACTTATAGAAATTACATTATCTACAAATAAACCTTCACAGAGAGTTAGTTATTAGTAAACATAATGAGTGTCTGATATAATATAGACTGTGTCATATTTAAGGACAGTCAA
>NW_006297852.1:342287-352300 GCF_000327345.1 Myotis davidii
GCTCCAACCCCCTGATTGGATCCGCTCTGTGCGTGACAGGGGGTGGCGCTGCAACCTCCCCATCCACCCTGCCTTGAGTGTGACAGGTGTCCCAACCCCCCAATCGGCACTACCCTGAGCGTGACGGGGGGTGGCATCGCAACGTCCCAATCTGCCATGCTCTGTGCATGACAGGGGGCAGCGCCCCAACTCCTGAATCGACCCTGCTCTGAGCCCGACCAGGGGCTTCACCTAGGGATTGGGCCTGCCCTCTGCCACCTGGGAGCAAGCCTAAGCCAGCAGGTCGTTATCTCCCGAGAGGTCCCAGACTGTGAGAGGGCACAGGCCGGCCTGAGGCACCACCCCACCCCCCCCAAGTGCACAAATTTTTGTGCCTTGGGTCTCTAGTTTATTAATAAAATACTATCTAGGTAAAATTATTGTGTGGAATTTATTGATATGAAGTGCATGAGTCTATGTATATGTCTATGTGTTAACCTAGGACAAAGATAATTTCTAGAGATTTAAATAGATGTGATGTTATATTTTATATAAGTAATGCATCATTTGCACACAAATGACCCAAATGATTCTTATTAACAAAACCAAAATTACTCATATTTCAGAAAGATAATCAGTTAGTGCAATAATATTCAATTATGAATAATCTGTAGTTCATCACCCTTAATGATGTTATTTTGTATCACTATTTCAGGTACTTTGAATAATTATAACATAAGAATTGCAAGGAAAAAGCATCTTTATTTAAATGGCATGATAATTTAATACATGTTTTCCTTCTTTATGAGAAAATGAAATCTACAAAAGAGCCAACTAGAAATTACTGATAATAAACAGCATGTAGGTTCAAAGATCAGAGTTATCATTTGAAATGAAAAGCTCTTCTCAATTGAATTATAATTATAATAAACAATAATTATAATCATAATAAAGATAATGACCACTAAGTTTATAGAGCACTAATATGTGCCTCACACAAAATAATTTATTTAAAATATAACTGTCTTATTACCTCCATTTTATAGAAACAGTAAGTAAGAAACAAAAGTATTTTAAGTAATGTGATTACCAAAATTCTAATCAGGGTGATCTTTCCCCAAGTTCATGATACTTTCAGAAAAACAAGAAAGGATCTTTTGTCTATTTAAGCTGGTAAGTATTAAGTCATTTCAGTCATCAGTTTATCTCTAAGCATCATTGGGAATTCACTATCTACTGTCACTTCTTTGGAAAAGCAGGTGAATCACAGAAATGTCAATGAATATCTCTCATGGGTCTGAAGCCTCGTCCACATAAAACACTGGGCTTTCAAACATTAAAACTTTCATTTCTCCATTCTCTGTGTGCTGGAGGTGTAGTCACTCTCCTTGGGTGCCACTAACCTACTGTTGCTTTTCTCTGTCATCCAGGATCCAAAGCTGTTGCTGCTCTGTGCCCTTTGCCTCATCCAAACCTGGTCCCAGAACTGATGATGCTTTTGTAGAAGTTCTTGGAGTCCCTCTCCTTCCTCTCACCCCCAATTGTCAGTTCTCTGTTGAAGGGAGAAAAGTTTCTATTCAGAAATGTAAATTCATGTATCTCTCCACAAAACATAATTACTGCTTTAGTTTTTCTGTCAGTCTTGCAAATGTTTATTGTTCTTTCTATCACATTTTTTTTATAAAATTGTACAATTTTCCTTTATACTTATTGTGGCAACATTTGCTTGGCACCACACATGATATATAGAAAAAGACTTCCTCATGTTAGAATCAACTCATTCTTCAGGCTACCCAGTTTTCTAAACATTTCACTAACCACCCAGGATACTCCCTTAAAGATCTTGTCCCTTTTTATTTTGTAATTTTAATTCTTGGGTCTTTTTAGTATCAAAGAGTTTATTTCTCATTCTTCCTAGAAGACTAAACTGTTCTAAATCCTGCAGAAGAATGAAATTAACATATATTGAATGTTTGATCCTTGCTAAGTACTGTGTGCTTATTATTAAGTGCCTATTACTTGCCAGGTACTTTGCATATATTTATGTTATTTCATTCGCACAATAATACTATAAGAAATTTATTTTCACACCAATTTACAGATGAGGCCTAGAAAATTAAATATACTCACTCTTAAATACACCTAAATAGGTTCACAAAACATTTTTGTTTAACTCCAAAGAATGCATGCTTTCTTTTGTTTCTTACTCACTATGAACATGAGTGTGCTTGCACACTTCTTGTAGGTAAAGTACTGAATTACCTAATAATTTCTCTAGCCCAACATCACTAAGGAGAAAACGTCTACTCCTCTTTCCAGATACAAAATGCTGCACTTTTAATTCCATTCAGGAAAATTCTCAGTACAACTTAAGAAAGCAATATACTCAGACACAGGTGTGAGCACTATTCTCACTTTAGTAGCACATGGGAACACATTTTTGAGACTCACCCAAAAAATATTTTGACTCAGTTGTCCTGATCTATAAGTTAGTTGTGCTAAGAGTTAATTGCAAAATCAAGTTCTTAAGTCCTATAATTTACCTTACCTCTAATGTATAGTCCCAATCTCAATTACATCTATTTCTAATTATCACCAAAACTTTCCACTTCCTGTCTCTTGTGAGTCTACTGGAATATCTGAGGAAAGAATGAGTAAAGTATATGGTAATAATTTATAGGGTATGCACCCAAGTTTGAATAACATAGGTCACTGGAAGGCAAGTATCAGAAGACTCTAAGAAATTAAGATTTAATTACTTTTCTTCCATATTTACATCTTTTAAAATCAGTTCTTTTAGTTTACTTTATTTTTTTTAAATTGTTGTCACTATGACAGATGTCCCCCATTTCCTTCTCTTTGCCTACCTCTACCCAGTCCCTCTCCCTCCACCCCAATCTAGTCTTCATCATATTGTCTGTGTACATGGGCTATGCATATTTGCATATATGTTCTTTGGTTAATTTCTTCTATACTTCACATCCCCATGAGTATTCTGTAACTATCAATTTGTATTTCTAAATCCCTTCACCTTTTTCACCCATCTCCCCACCCCCTCCCTTCCATCTTACTTATTTCCATTTTGCTTTATTTTACTTTTAAATTTTTTTTATTGATTTCAAAGACGAAGGAAGAGGGGGAGAGAGAGAGAGAGGAGAAAAACAAAACAAAAACATGTCAATGATGAGAGAGCATCATTGATTGGCTGCCTCATGCATGCCCCATACTGGGGATCAAGCTCACAATCCAGGCATGTGCCCTGAGCAGGAATCAAACTGTGACCTCTAGGTTCATAGGTCAACACTGAACCACTGAGCCATGCCAGCTGGGCTATTGGCATTTTATTGTTCACATTTTTAAAATATTTTTGTGTTTTCTTCTCATTTTTAAAGAAAACCTTTTAACATCTCAGGTAGTACTGGTTTGATGGTGAGAAATTCCTTTAGCTTTTCCTTGTTTGGGAAGCTCTTCATCTGTTCTTCAATTTAAAATAATGGCTTTGCTGGGTAGAATGATCTTGGTTAGGTTTTTGCTTTTCATCACAATGATATTTCTTGCCTTTCCCTTCTGTAATGCAAAGCTTATTTTGAAAAATAAGCTGACAGACTTACGGTAGCTTTCTTGCTGCTTTTATGATTCTCTCTTTGTCTTTAATCTATTGTATTTTAATTATGATGTGTCTTGGTGTAAGCCTCTTTGGATTAATCTCATTTTGGACTATCTGTGCTTGCTGGGCTTGTATGTCTATTTCCTTCATCAGGTTAGAAAGGTTTTCTGTCATTTTTTCAAATAGTTTTTCAGTTTCTTGCTCTCTTTCTTCTTTCGGCGTCCTCACAATAAAAATGTTGATAGTCTTGTAGTTCTCCCAGAGGATTCTTACACTATCTTTATATTTTCTTTTCCTTTTACTATTACTATTGGGTGTTTTTTGCTTCCCTTTATTCCAAATCACTGATTTGATATTTAGTTTCATCTGTTCCACTATTGATTTTCTATAAATTATTGTTCATTTCACTTAGTATATCCTTCATTTCTGACTGGTTCTTTTTAATGGTCTCTATGTCCTATTTAATGTTTAAGTTCTCACCAAAATCCTTGATTTTCTCACTAAATTCCTTGATTATCCCTATTTTTTTAAATATATTTTATTGATTTTTTACAGAGAGGAAGGGAGAGGGATAGTTAGAAACATCAATGAGAGAGAAACATCTATTAACTGCCTCTTGCACACCCCCTACTGGGGATGTGCCCGCAACCAAGGTACATGCCCTTGACCAGAATCGAACCTGGGACCTTCAGTCTGCAGGCTGATGCTCTATCCACTGAGCCAAACCAGCTAATAGGGGCTGGTTACCCCTATTAACATTGTTTTGAACTCTAGCAGGTTGTTTGCTTGCCTCAAATTAATTTAGTTATTTTTCAGGAGAATCTCTTGTTCATGGATTTAGGACTTGTTTTTTGTTTTTTTGTTTGTTTGTTTGTTTTTTGCGTTTTTTTGTTGTTGTTTTTGTCTCTGCATTTTGGTTGTTAGCTTCTATGTATTAGGTAGAGCTGCTATGCTTCCAGATTTGTAGAGTGGCTTTGTGTAGTAGGTTTCTTATAAGGCCCAGGGATGTAGCCTCTCCAGTCACCAGAGCTGGGTGCTACAGGTGCACTCCTGTGTGGGCTGTGTGCATTGTCCCATTGTAGTTGAGTCTTGATTGCTGTTGGTGTCACTGGAAGGGAATAATGCTCAGGCCAATTGGCTGTGAGGACTGGCTACAACTATAGCTAGGAAGCTGCTATGGAAGAGTTCACCCTATGGAGCAGGACATGCTTCAATGGGGCTTTGGTACTCACCCAGCCTGCCCCATTATAAGTGGTAAGGCTGTAATCTGGTGTGGTCTGAAGCTGTCCACTGGGTGTACTGGCTCAGGATTCTTTCAAGAGATGCAAAGTCAGCCACTGACTGTGTCCTGCCTGGGGCTGCCCAGTATGCTACAGCGTGATCTACAGATGGCTGCTACTTGTTTTGGTCTTAGAGGTGCCTAGGAGAGACCATAGTGTGAACCAAGGTGGGCTTCCACTGGTGCCAGGCCTGTGGCCACTTATATATGGGGTATGCACAGGTCAGGCGCTGCTTGTTTGAGAGATTTTAGGCAAGTCTGAAGCATGAGGCAGAGGCCAGTTGTATGGAAAAGCCACTGGAAATGGCTTGGATGGGCCTGCAAGTTGGGTGTTGTTGGGCCTTACAGAATCAGCAGAGCAGGGTAAATAGTGTGAGCCAGCTTGATGGAGTCTCAGATATAGCACCTGCCTGTCTGCTCTGTGGGGTAGGCGCCTCAGAAAAGGAACAATGGACTCTGACAGCACTTTTGTCTGGATAACGTTCCCTCACCACCCCTGATGCCAGACAATTCAGTTCTTCCCTGTATGTCTCTGGTTCCTTCCAAGCTGCTGCCCCAGCACTGGAGCTCAGAGGGAGTGACTTGAAGTAAGTCCATGCACTGGTCTTTTAAGAGGAACTGTCTGGAACTCCAGCAGCCCTCTGTCTCATTCAGCCACACTCCTCACTGTTTTTTGTGTTTTTTTTTACTGCCAGAGTTATGGGGACTTCTCTTTCTGGCACTGGAGCTCTGGGCTGGGTGTTTGGTGTGGGGCTGGGACCCTTGCTCCTCAGAGGGATGTCTGCAGCTCAGATACCTCTTCTGATTTTAAACCACCACACATGAATGTGGGACTACCAATTCTGTACCCACACCCCACCTACAGGTCTTGATGTGGGTTCTTCTTTAAATCCCTAAGAGTAAGACTTCCATTCAGCTAGATTTCAGGTGGTTCTAAATGATGGTTATTCTATAGTTTAGTTGTACTTTTGATGTGGTTGTGGGAGGATTCAACTACTGTGTTTAGTACCATGCAGTTGTGACTAGAAGCCCCCTATTAACATCTTTACATTTAATGTTTAATGCATGTATAAATGTACATAAAAAGAAAAAGAATATATCACATTTGTGTTTTTGTAACATATTTGCATTTTAGATCATATATGCTTTACAGAATATGCCTACATCAGCAGTAATTAATATACATATATATTATTTATAGCGATATCTCATTATGACCATATGGAATAGTATCTAACTTCTTTGCTAACCTCAGTTTTCCCTAAATTCTTAAATCATCTTTACAAACACAGAATGACCATTTTTCCCGTTTTATTGCGATGCAATTTATATATATCATAGTATTAGTTTATAATATAATTATTTGATATGTGTATATATATATATCACAAATGATTATCAAAATAAGTTTAGTTAACACCCATCACTTCACATAGTAGCAGTGTTTTTATTCCTGTAATGATTACTTTTAAGATCAACTCTCAGCACCTTTCAAATCATAGAATAGTATTGTTCATTATCGTCACCATGCTGTATATTACGTGACCATTTTAAAATAAAAAATTATTATTTTCTTAAAATATTTTTTTATTGATTTCAGAGAGGAAGGGAGAAGAAGAGAGAGATAGAAACATCAATGACAAGAGGGAATCATTGATTGGCTGCCTCCTGCAAGCCCCCCTACTGGGGATCAAGCCCACAACCTGGGCTTATGCCCTTGACCGGAATCGAACCTGGGACCCTTGAGTCTCCAGAACGATGCTCCACCCACTGAGCCAAACCAGCTAGGGCTAAAATAAAAAAAATTATTAATGTCATAAACTTTCTTAAAATAATTTCATACATTTTTTGTCACACATTAAAATAAAGCCCAGTCTCTTTAATGCAATTGTAAAATACATATCATCTGACCAGATGTTTATTCAGACTCAGTCATATGAAGTAGACAAGGTCCTTGAATATGCTTGGCCCTTAGCTAATCCACATGTTTTAGTCCATCTCATTTATCCCTGGATTCAATTGTTTGTTCAACACCACTCGCAAACAGATTATTTAATTTTTCATTGCTCTTTAATCAGCAGTAGCTGCTAATATTTAATGGTGAATTTCACTATTCCATCTTCAAACTCTTAATTATTCTTGTTATCCCAGCACACATGTAAATATTATTGAGTACATATGGATGTTAATAACATCTGATGCAATATTTTACCTTAGGTAAATATTTTGTATGTAACTAGAGGCCTGGTGCATGAATTTGTGCACTGTGGGGTCCAGTCAGCCTGCCCCAATGGGGGCCGATCAGAGGTGGGGCCGGCTGGGGTGAGGGGCCGTGGTTGTTCCAATCATTCCAGTCGTTCTACCATTCGGTCGCTGGCATTAATAACATAGGATTCATCAGCTCAGACAGCCATAATAAAATACCATAAATTTGTGTGGCTTAAACAACAGAAATGTATTTTTCTCACAGTTCTGGAGGCTGGAATTTGGGGTCAGGGTACCAGCATAGAATCGTCCCATACACCAGAAAGTGGTGGATCGATTTCCAGTTAGGGCACATGCCCAGGTTGCAGATTCAATACCCAGTCCAGTGGGTAACAATGTTTGTCTCTCTCTCCCTTCTTCTTTTTGAGATAAATTAAAATGAATGATAAATAAATAATATTCTATAAGTATGGTTTTAACAGGAAAGACATTGGTGATCTATAAAGTGAAAAACTTGTTATAACACATATATACAGCAAGACCCCCATTTAAAAAATATTTATTGATATCAGAGGAAGAGAGAGGTAGAGAGAGATAGAAACACCAGTGATCAGAATCATTGATCAGCTGCCTCCTGCATGCCCCTACTGAAAACCAAGCCCGCAACCTGACTAGGAATCATATCATGACCTTCTGGTTCATAGATCAATGCTCAACCACTGAGCCCTGCCAGCCAGGCCCCATTTTTATCAATAGCAGGCACATGAGGTACATTGGCAAGGTCTCACTCCGAGATGGAAGTCTGAAATTGCCCAAACTCCTTTGCAGCCAGGTTTCTGGATATGAATTCGTTTCCGCCGATTGGATGCACTTGCACAGTATTTTGAAGGCAGAAGCGGGGCAGAGGCATCTTCCTGCAGTTTGGGCTGTTTGCTGCTGGCGATCATGTTTGCAGAGATGTGGACGTTTTCTGCAGTGGAATCCAGGCTGTGCACAGGCAGTTGTGCCAGAGGCAGTGCCCAGTGACCTGTTTTGTGGGAGCTGGAGGGCACTTGCAGGGGCAGCAGTTTCCCGATCCCTGGGTCACAGCTGTGCCAGAGTGTCCTAGAATTCAGTTGTGGCTGAGGGGGCAGTTCCTCCCGCTGGTGAATTTCCCGCAGGGAGTCTTTCCTGGGGGCCCAGCCTAATACCCACTCCTCAGCTTTCCGATGATTTCCCAGGCACCAATCCCCTGTGCTAAATTCTTTCCTGCCTAAAATAGCAAAGATCGGAAAACATTTTGGATCCTCTACTTTCAATGAAAACAATGCTGCACAGGGTCAGGTCTGAGAAGTGGATGAGGTGTTGCGGAAGGCTCCCTTCTTTGAGTCTCAGCTTCTCTTCAGAAGAACAGAGACCAAAGATTACCTGTTCATAGTGAAGACCATGGGAGCTGTGTTTCCTGAAGATGGCCACAACATTGCCCATCCCTCCTGTGGCCTTGCCACTTTGCGCCACTTCCTCTCTCTTGAAGCGGGGCTGAGCTCTGAATTCCAAGGCCAAGGCCCAAAAGGCTTGGGGCTGCAGACCCACCCACTCCACCAGAGTTTCCAGCTCCAACCCAGCCCATGCCACGCAGGGCTCTGTCTGGTTCGGGGCCTTGCCCTCCTAGCTTGCTTCCCCTTCGTCTGTGGCCCAGTGCCTTGCTGCTGGGCCTACTGGGTCGGGTAAGAGCCCAGGTCAGGCCTTGAGCCTCCTGGCTCTTGTGTGCCACTCCCCTCTGCCGCTGTTCTGACCAGGGCCAGACGCCCAGGTGCTGTGTGTGGCCCGGGGACCAGGAAAACCTCCCCATCACATCCCCAACTCCGGAACCCTGATCCTGGGAGAGGTTTGCCCATGCAGCAGCTGGAGACCAAGACCAAGCAACTCCAAGGTCCCCGGACCCCAAATTTTTGCCTGCCAACACAGTTGGCTGGCTGGCCCCACCCTGATTGTGGTGTTGGGGGCGATCCCGCCTGAATCAGGCTGGTTGGCTGCTGCAGCGAGTATTATAGCTACTGGTGATTCTGGTTGCTCTGGTCGTTCTGCTGTAACAGTCCCGGGGTTTTTATATATAGAGATAATATTGTTGAAGTCCATTTTATAAAGTTTAAAATGCTACAGTATGGAAAATAAAAAAAAAAACATTAAGGCATTATCATTGGTAAAATAATCATAATACATTCATGCACCACATAATGATGTTTCAGTTAACAACCAACCACATACACAACAGTGCTACCACCTGTTTACAATGGAGCAGAAAAATTCCTATTGCCTAGTGATGCCGGTTGTCACTATTGTAATGCCTGTTTGTAGTGCAACACGTTACTTACACATTTGTGGTGATGCTAGTGTAAACAAACCTACTGTGTTGACAGTTGTGCTTGATGACAACAATGACTTTGTTACTGGCTTATTATTTAGTACTAGAGGCCCGGTGCACAAAAATTTGTGCACTCGTCTGTGACACTCAAGGCAGGGTCCATGGGCAGGTTGTGGTGCCACCCTCTTTCACGCACAGAGCAGGGTCGATCAGGGGGTTGGGGAGCTCCCCCCTGTCACGCACAGAGCAGGGCCCATCAGGGTGTTGGGGAGCTCCCCCCTGTTACTCACAAGTAGGGCCGATAGGGGAGTTGGGGCATCCCCCCCTGTCACACACAGAGCAGGGCGGATCAGGGGGTTGGGACACCGCCACTGTCTCATTCAGGGCAGGGCCGATGGGGAGGCTATGGCTCTACCCCGTCACACACAGAGCAGGGCCCATGGGGGAGAGGGTGTTAGGGCGCCGCACCCTGTCATACACAGAACCGCAGGGTGATCAGGGGGTTTGGGCGCTGCCCTCATCACGCTGATCCCCGTGCTGTGAGGCCTCGCGGCTCCGCTGATCCTGGTGCTGGGAGGCATATTCCCCTGTTACTATAT
>NW_006297852.1:352579-356389 GCF_000327345.1 Myotis davidii
CCATTAGCTTTGAGGCTGGGCTCCAGCTCTTAGGCCTCTGCTGCTGAAAGCAGGTTTCTGGCCTTTGTTTACAATGTTGCGATCCTGATGGCTGAAGCCTGGTGGACTAAAGCTGGTTTCTGGGGTTTTGTTTAGCTTCTATATTTGTAACATAGTTGCTTAGAGTTGCAGCTCAGAGGCCTGCAGCGGCAGGCGGGGAATGTTGGAGTCCTCCGTCACTGAAGCAAGCAAGCCTCATGTTAGTTTCAAGCTAGCTGGCTGCCGGCCGCCATCTTGGCTGGCAGTTAATTTGCATATTTCCCTGATTAGCCAATGGGAAGGGTAGCGGTCATACGCTAATTACCATGTTTTTCTTTTATTAGATAGGAGGATACTTTTTTATCACTATTTTAGTATCCTCTTTTCACTTATAAAAAATTTTGCCATAAATAGTATTTCTTGTTCTACTGTCAGCAGCCTCATACATCTGATGTTGTATGAATGCATAATTTTCTCTTGTGCTTGCTCTAATCTTGTGTGGTTTTGTACAGCAGCACGCTGTGTAAGCTTGTAGTATAGGAGTAATAGGTCATACCATATAGCCTAGGCATGTAGTAGACTGTACCAGATAGGTTTATGTAAGTGCACTTGATGATGTTCCCACAATGAAATATTTTTGTTAGGTGGCCCATGCCTATAACTTAGCATGTTGAATGAAATGAATATTTCTTGAAAAAACAACATGGTTATAATTCATAATATGAAATTACAAAGCTGAAAATCCCCCAAAGAATTCCTGCCTCTAACAGGAGATCATTTTACTTTTATTTAATAACTTGTACAATGTGCTATGGAAAATAATTGCAAAACTCTTGTTCTTAATTATTAAATAAGTTATTCCTTAGAGAGTTACCTTAAACATTTTGCTGATATGTGAAATTATAATTTATGATGTGAGTAAAATTTAAGTAAGTTTAGATTTGTATCTGATAAATATTGGAACCATGAGGATGTTCAGAGGACAAACTTTCATTAAAGTATAAAGAACTATGCAGATAACTATAGTTGCTGTCAAAATAGCCAGTGTATAAAATACAACCATTGACACAAGATGGTAATTTCGTTTTTATGTAAAACAAGAGGATATTTCTAATATAAAACAATGTGTATCAAGGCTCTAGTAATGCATTCTAAAGGGAATAATGCTATTGCAGCTGATTTAAATTTTAGTTGGACTGAAACAAATCATTTTTTTTGCCTCAGTTCCAAGTCAACAGGCCACTTTTATTAATTGATTTGTGGTTACCTAGTATTTCATTTGAATAAAGTATAAAGTAATCTAAAGTCACCAGAATAGGATATACAAAGATATATAGCATTTAATGAACTGTTTTATTCTGGATGCTTCTTTACTTTTGTTTCAAAAGAAACCATGTGAATAATATGAGCTTTAGGTAGTTTGAAACTCTAATAATTAGCTATAATTTTATCTATATTTTATTTTATGATACTCTTAATCAATGTAAGCATTGTTCCACTTGAGGGGGATTCCCTTTAAAAAAAATAAAATTCATCTCATTCATTGTAGAAATGAAAAATTCATGTCTGTGGAGTTATTGGACTTTATGAATGTATTTACATTTTTCTGTAATAATAGTTGTTTCCTAAGAAGCAAATACCACATATAATTATAAAAAAATTTTCAAAGCTTTTAGTTGGGAAGTTTCAAATTCAAATACTTTATGAACAAGTTAAAAACAATATATTGGAAATCATATTTCACGATATTAACACATTGTTATTTCTTTTGTAAGAACAGATAAATAGTTCTTACTGGATTTTGGACATCTTTCATCATAACAAAAGTAGTCAAATATAGTATCATGAATATTTCATATCTATGCATGCATTTCTTCTTACCAACCCTTTATACCCACTTTACTTTGAATTCAAAATCTATGATAATATCAGAGAAAACAAATAAGTTCACACTTTTAATGGAGGAATAAAATCAGATGTCTTTATATCAGTGGTTTTCAGAGTTAAAAAAAAGCAATAACTTTTTTTGCTATATACATTCGATTATAGAATACTAATACATTTTTAAAAACAACAATAAAAGTGAAATTATATTCTGCCTGATTTCCTCACTGGCACACCCTGATCTGTGAGAAACCTGGGGTTCTACCAGCAACATGAAAACCACTGTTCCAAGTAAATTTTCTTTTTTGCTTATGGTTGTAGAATTGTAACTATGCTATTTTCTGCTTATTCTGAAAACTAAAATGGTATCCATGTCCTGATCTTCCTTTAGTTTTTTTCTCTTTTATTTTCTTTGCAATAAAATTATTTGTGTAGAAATAAATTAAAAATAAATACCTTTGTACTATGACATTATTTGGAAGTCTAGTGATAGTTCAGGGTCCCTTTTCTTAATCTGAATCATATTACTCTGAAAAACTCATGAAAATTTGAAAGATTCCAGTGTGGTTTTGCTCCAACCACTGTCTTCTCTATCTGAGGTAATGGTGATTGCAGATTGCATCCTTGTAATTACTGAGGTCAAAAACTTGGTGTAATTCTTGACTACTGCCTTTCTGTTCCAGCTCATATCCATTTCATGAGGAAGTTTTTTGATCTGTGATATGTCAAGAAACCAACCACTTCTCAGCATTTTTGTTAGTATCTCCTTATACCAAGCTACTGGCATATCTAGTATCAATCATTACATTGCTTTTCTATAATTTTTCTCCACAAAATAACCAGTCAAAGATTTATGATGGCTCAAAACTCTGCAGTGCTTTCTCGTTTTTCTGAGAATAAAAGTTAAAGTTCTTGCAATGCCTGTATTACAGTTCTTCAGAGAAACAGAACCAGTGTGTGTGTGTGTGTGTGTGTGTGTGTGTGTGTGTGTGTGTATGTTAAGTTATATTTATTATATATTATAGAGATATATTTATCTTATTATAAGGAATTGGCTCTTGTGATTATGGAGGCTGAAACATCCTATAATCTGCCATCTGCAAGCTGGTGACCCAGAGAAGCTGATGGTGAAGTTCTAGTCCACATTTGGAGGTCTGGGAACAAGAGAGCCAATGATTTAAGTTCCAGGCTGAGGGCAGAAGACTGTTGTCCTCACTGTAATAGTAAGTTAAGGCAGAGAGAATGAATTCTCCCTTCCTCTCCCTTCTTTCTATTCAGATCCGCAACAGATGAGATGAGGCCCACTCATGTTGAGGAGAGCAATCTGCTTTACTCACTACTGATTCAAATGATAATCTCATCTGGAAAAATGTTAACCAAATATCTGGGCACCTCAACACCCAGTCAAACTGACACATAAAATTAATTATCACAATACTTTACTAGGTTCTTCATAGACAAGCCCCCAAACACTTCATCTTATGCCTTCTGTCCCTCACCTCAGCTGCAGTGGCTGATTTACCTTGAACACAGACAGCAGGGATGCTCACATTTTAGTGTTTTTGTATCAGCAGTTTACTCTTATAGAACATTTCCTTCTCAGGTATCTGCATTGGTAACTCCTTTGCCTACATGAAGTCTGCTCAAAGATACATTGTCGCTTTCCTTTGCTGTGCAAAAGCTTATTTTGATGTAATCCCATTTGTTTATTTTCTCTTTAGTTTCCATTGCTCTAGGAGAGGTATCAGTGAAGAAAATGCTTCGGCATATATCTGAGATTTTGCTGCCTGTGGATTTCTCTAGTATCGTCATGGTTTCCTGTCTTATGTTTAAGTCCTTTATCCATATTGAGTTTATTTTTGTGTATGGTGTAAGTTGGTGGTCTAGTTTCATTTTTTTGCATCTTAT
>NW_006297852.1:356420-358488 GCF_000327345.1 Myotis davidii
GAAGAGGTTGTCTTGACTACTGAACAGCATAAACTGATGAACGAAAACAGATCCAGAGACAGAGAATCATTGATCAGACTGTCAAACCTCAGAAGGAAGGTAGGGGAGGGTGGGGGTAAGGAGGAGAGATCAACCAAAGGACTTATATGCAAGCATATAGGCCTAACCAATGGATACAGACAAAGGGGGGTGAGGGCATGAGTGGAGGGGGGGTCGAGGGGAATGTGGGGATAAGGATACATATGTAATAACTTAATCAGTAAAGAAATAATAATAATAAAAAGATACATCGCTACTGAGACTGCCTTGACTACCTTGTTTAAAACTGCAACTTTCCCCTTTACCCTGGAACACTTTGTGCTCCCTGTTCCCTTTATCTTTTCTACCTTTTTAAAAAACATGAAACCTATCAACAGTCAATGTAGTATATAATTTTATTTTATTTATTTATGTCATCTTTTTAGGATGTAAAACTGAAACAGAAGAATATCTGTCTAAGATATTTGCTAGTGAGCCTGCGCACCAGAAAGATAGGGGGCTGGGCACTTTGAAAGAGCTTAGCAAATGTTGTTAACAATAAATGAAGGGATACATGAACTCATATATATGGGAAAGTATTCATTTTAATTGTCTCTTAAAACTGTTTCCATGCCTTTATAAATTCTAATCAATTGCTTTTGAACCAAAGGTAATGTAATATCTTGCAGCATTAAATAGGTAACCACTGCTATAGACTACCATTCATGTCAGCATTCTAACAGACTAAGGGCATAGGCCAGTGGACAATTGGATCCTGTACAGCCTCTTTAGCAAAATGGAATCTGCACATGGTTCACTGGTATTTATGTAATAAGGCTAGCGCTGTAATAATGAATGGAGTATGACTGACTTTTTTCCTCATTGCATAGTAAAAGCTATTTTTAATAACCTTGGCTACAAATCATACGAGAAAATAACAATCACTAACAAAAGATATTTATTCATTTATTGATCTTTAAAAGAAACATTGAATAGGTTTACTGTCTTAATATGTCACAAGTGAATGTAAAATATGAATTTTAGTCTGAGTTAAACTCATTAAAACAGTTCCCTAGTATTATGACTGTTATTCAAACAAAACATTTTTCCACTGACTTTTACACCATTCAATATTTATTCTTCCTATAATTTCTATGATGGTATTAGTACCATTTAGCTAATGCATAGTGATAAAATTATGTAAAAAACATAGAAGCATGAAACAGATTGATGGATTTCAGAGGGAAGATGGGGGTGGGGTGTGACTAACTAGAGAACTTATATGCATATATGCACAGCCCATGGACACAGACTATAGTGTGGTGAAGGCCTGGGAGGGGCTGGTAGAGGGTGGAAGGGGTCAGTGGGAAAAACAAACAAAGGGGACATCTGTAATACTTTCAACAACAAAGATAAAAATTTTTAAAAAAGAAAGTTTAAATGATCTTTCCAAGGACAAATGGTGTGCTTCAAGAATAAAATTAAAGATTTTTAAAATATGCAGATCTGTCAGACTGTAAATCCTTCTCCTCATCTCAAATGTCTTAATATTGTATATAGTTTTTAAACCATTATAAGTACTTATACTTATATTCCCTCCTTTTTTAAATCTGCTTTAACATGAAAATGTAAAATAAAGTTGAAAGGCAAGAAAAACATCAGGATTTAAAATATGAGAAGTAGGTTTTGAGTTTTAAGTGTTTTGGCATTTTTCACATGGCAACATTATTGCCCAACTGTGAGGTTGTTTGTCATACAGTTTGAAAAGGTTACTGCATGACCACTCAAAGGAATTGTAAAACACTAACCTCTGCTTGCATTTAGAACAAGAAAGCTATTCAATATATTTCACACTCACTCCTCCACTTGTCTTCAAACACAATAATCTGGATGTTCCCATCATAAATTTTATTCTATTAATATTTCTGAAAAGAAAGTAGCGATATCAGGCAACTATTGCTTAAGGGTGACTTCAGTTCATCTTTCTTCCTATTATTTTTTCTTGTTTTCTGACATAGGTATTATTTTTACAGCAGGTCTATGTGTAAAA
>NW_006297853.1:0-686 GCF_000327345.1 Myotis davidii
AGTCATCTCATTAGCATACCAAAGACAACCCAGATTCAAAGGGTTTAGGAGCTGTGTGCCAGGCAAGAACCAGGGACGAAGACCACTTATTTTTTTTAAAAAATACATTTATTGATTTTGGAGAGGAAGGAAGAGAGAGAGATAGAAACAAATGATGAGAGAAAGTCATTGATTGGCTGCCTCCTGCACATCCCCTACTGAGGATTGAGCCTGCAACCCGGGCATGTGCCCTGACCTGGAATTGAGTCGTTGCCTCCTCGTTCTTAGGTTGGCACTCAACCAGTGAGCCACACCGGCTAGGTGACCACTTATTTTTTATGTCACATACACACATATATAAAAGTTACTTATAAATTGTATGTATACACAAGTAGGGCACTCAGGGGTTGTACAAAAGAAAATATTTTTATAAGAAGAAGGGTGGGGCAGGGGTATTAGCAAAAGGGAAAAAATGGATTTTTAGGTCAGGACATCATCATTTTGGGGGGAAGGGGAAGGAAAAGGGTTTTATTATAGACTAGAGGCCCGGTGCATGAAAGTCGTGCACTGAGGGGGGGGGTGTCCCTCAGCCCAGCCTGCACCCTCTCCAATTTGGGATGCCTCGGGCCTAAACCGGCAGTCTAACATCCCTCTCACAATCCAGGACTGCTGAAGTGTGAGAGATGAAAGGAAATTAGTAAAATGTA
>NW_006297853.1:946-3063 GCF_000327345.1 Myotis davidii
TGGGGGGAACATTTTCCTTTTCAGCATCATCTGTGGAATCAATGGAATCATCACTCAAATATGTGTGAAAATCTCCATCAAGTATATCCAAATTTTCTTCATTTAATTTTTGAACATGCTCAGTTTTTGGACCAAGAATTGCACGTTTAGATATATTTTAATATTAATATTATCTATAGATATAGTAAGTTTCAATAATGGATCCATTACAAATCATTTCACAGGGGATTTCAATAATATCCATTCCTAAATGAAAACTGCTATCAAGTTTGCCAGCTCCAAGTTTTACTAACCATTCACTATAAGCAGAATCCTCTGTTCTCATTTTGGAGGGTGCAGCTGTTGCTAAGAGGACCCAGGACTTAGTGTGTCCATGCTCCGAGGGCGGGTTCCTGCCTGAAACCTCGCCCTCGCAGGAAACAGCTCAGGGAGGGCGAAGCCGTTTCAAAGATGACCCCTGCAGGACTGACTTTCTTCAGGTTGGTCAAGCCTCAGTCGTGATATGTTACACCCAGGGTTTTTATATAAATAGATTGCCTCTTCCTTTGGGGGTTGGAGTGGGCCCCTGTGACAGATTATCTCATTGATGTTGACCAGAAAATTCCAGTCTGGTTGATTACATTTCTAGTGAAGGTCAAAATTTAGCCCTGGCTGGTTTGGCATACAATGTCGGCCTGAGGACTGAAGGGTCCCGGGTTCGATTCTGGTCAAGGGCATATGCCTGGGTTGTGGGCTCGATCCCCAGTAGTGGGTGTGCAGGAGGCAGCTGATCAATGATTCTCACTCATCGATGTTTCTATCTCGCTCTCCCAATTCCTTCCTCTCTTAAATATCTCCTATCTAGTAAAAGACAAGAAGTGTAATTAACTGTATCTCCGCTATGCTTCCCATTGGCTAATCAGTGAGATATGCAAATTAACTGCCAACTAAGATGGAGGCTAATTTGCATACTGCAGGCAGGGTAGGACAGTGCAAGCTGCCATCCAGGCCCCCATGTGCAACCTGGGGCCGGGGACTCAGGCAAAGCAATCGCTGATCACCTCGCAGGAGCCCTCGCCCGCCCACCAGAGACACGTTCCAATGCGACCCAGGGGCAGGCAGGGGCTGGGGCAAAGGCAAGCGGTGTCCATCCCCTTCCCCGGGCCCTTGCCAGCCCACTGGAGACAGGGGGCCCCCTCCTGGGTGCCCCTTCCTGCTCGCAGCAGAGCCCAAGGAATTTGCGAAGGTCCTACCAGCCTTCCAAAGTGTAATAAAGTGCATTTCCGGTGAGGAGAAGCCCCAGCCGGGGGTGCGTGTGTGCGGACAGGCTCGGGGCCCTCCAAGGGCTGGTGGCTTCAGGCCCAGGCTGCGCGGCCAGGCCCCTCCCTGCGAGCCTCGGAACCGGTGCGAGCCAATGCGCCTAAGGCCAGCGGTTCGCGCTCTCCCGGCCAGTGCGGAGCTGCAGACACGGCCCGCCCCCATGTCCTCCGCGCCCAGGGGTCACACTCATACTGTGTGGCTACTGGCCTCCAGCATGGCTCCAGCCTGGGGTCGGGGTCGGGGCCAGCGCCAAGCCCAGGCGGAGGCCAGAGAAAGAACCCCAAACCTTTAGGGGACTGACCTTGAGCCCTGGAGGGAAGGAGGTCCTAGGGGCCAGGAGCGCCTAAGAGGGAAATCCCAAGAGGAGGCACCTGGAAAGTGCAGCGAATTGCAGGAGAGGGTGGAATAGCCACACGCTGGCAAACCCTGCCTGCCCCGGGTCAGTGATGCGGGCCCCAAGTGCTCCTGGGCTTTGCCTTGCATCGCGGGGGTTATGCTGCCCGTGGGCTGGGCAAGCAAGGGCCACCCCAACCTGTGAAGTTTCGCACAAAGGTGGGGAGGCCACTCCCGAGGGGTTTTTGTCAGGCCCAGGGAAGTCGCCTTCACTCTTTGTGCCAAGACGGTGGCCAAGGGGCCCTCCGGAGACAGGTGGTGACTGAACCCAAGCCAGGCCGGAGTCCTGCTCGCACTGAGAAGTAAGTAACTGGGCACCACACCCCAAATGCATGGGGAGCGCCAGTGGCCTCCTCTCTCCTGCCCTGGAAGGTGGGAGGCCTGCCGGGATTCACAGCTAAAACGCAGACACTGTTGGGCCCCAG
>NW_006297853.1:3263-3708 GCF_000327345.1 Myotis davidii
ACAGGGCACAGGCGGCCGCCTCCATGCCCTTGCTGGTGAAAGTCACACTCCAAGTGGCCGGCTGTGTGAGGGGCAGTGGACACATATGCAACTCGCTCACTCTCTCCCTGAAAAATCCAGGGCGCACTTCGGCTCCTGC
This sequence comes from Myotis davidii, assembly GCF_000327345.1. Lineage (NCBI taxonomy): Eukaryota > Metazoa > Chordata > Mammalia > Chiroptera > Vespertilionidae > Myotis > Myotis davidii. The sequence goes on from NW_006297853.1 coordinate 3,403, forward strand.
AACGTGCGGAGTTAGAAATCGAACCGTTTATTGTCTCCTAACTGTTCTCTGGTTTTATTTGGTCACTCACTGTTGCTGCCCCCACTGTTCTGAGTGGGCCCTGGGGGCTCCTCAGCCAGACCACAAATCCCCAAATCAAACACTTTCAGAAAGCTGGGCTTTTCAACGCATCCCGCAACCTAAAATGTTGCCCCTCCGTGAAAAGCTCGGAGGAGCACCAAGCTGGGAAAGGACAGCTGGTGCATGGCGGGGTCCCTGGGACCCAAAAAGGTGCAGAAACAAAAAAATTAACACATTTCAATTTCA
>NW_006297853.1:3787-5053 GCF_000327345.1 Myotis davidii
AGGGAAAACGTGGCAGACACCGCGGGATTGAGCGTGCCATCTGCCACTAGGGGAGCAGGCCTAAGCCAGCAGGTGGTTATCTCCCGAGGGGTCCCAGACTGTGAGAGGGCACAGGTTGGGCTGAGGAACTCCCCGCCACCCGCACCTGGCGAGTGCACAAATTTTTGTGCACGGGGCTTCTGGTATATATATAAAAGGCTAAGCGACCATCTGACCAGTAGCTATGACAGTCAATGACCACCAGGGGGTAGATGCTAATGCAGGAGCTGCCAAGCAGTGGTCACTGGGCAGCTGTGGTTCTCGTATGACGCATCCCGGAACCAGAGAGGAGGGAGCGCAATTCCAGGGTGTTTACCTGAGAACTGCCTTCTCACAATTGGGGACCCCTTGGGGAATGTCGGAGAGCCTGTTTTGGCCCGATCCCCACAGGCCAGGCTGAGGGACCTCACCTGCCAGAAGGACCCCTGCTCACTCTGTTGATGCCCTTTGAGCCCTGACACTGCCCCAGGTGTGGCCAGCCATGAAGGACCGCAGGAGGTTGGCTCCAGGGCGTGTCCAGCCTGTCTCGCCCAGTCCCGCCCTTCCAGCCACCTTCTAATTAATTTTCTTCCAATGTGCACGAATCCATATATATTTAAAAAAATAACTTCAATTAGGTCAGGTATTAAGTATAGGTTTGGTATCATGGGCTTTGGCACAAGTGATGCCATTTGGGGCCTGTGGTTTTCTCTCACAATTTACACACTGTTCTCGTATATGATGTATGTTAATATACAGGTAGAAGTTTGAAAGAGCTGGGCTGAGCCCTGGCCAGTGTAGCTCAATTGGTTGAGCATTGTCCTGTGCGCTGAAAGGTTGCCAGTTTGATTCTCAGTCAAGGCACATGCGCAGGTTGCAGGCTAAATCCCTGGTGGGGGTGCATGCAGGAGGCAGCCAATTGATGTTTCTCTTTCACATTGATGTTTCTCTCTCTCTCCCTTTCTCTCTCTCTAAAAATCAATAAACACATTTTTGAAAAAAAGATGGAAAATTTAAATAATAGGTTATTTATTGAGTACAAAATTTTGCTCTTATGAAAATAAGTTACCAATATTTTAAGGAGAGTGATGTGATTGAATATATATCATTAAAAAAAATCTTGGTGGTAACACTGTGATTCAGCAATTCATATTCTGCATCTGAGTCCAGCTCACACTTTCCCTATGTGGACTATGTCTTTGTTTTTCTGTCCCTTCCATGGAGCATACAAATATTTGTGGAAATTCA
>NW_006297853.1:5224-11745 GCF_000327345.1 Myotis davidii
ACCTGGGAATCTTTTTAAAATCCTGATTTCTGGGCCTCATCCTCTGGAAATTCTGTTTCTTTGTTACTAATGTTGTGGCCTCACCCCATAACAAAGAAACAATTTCTTGCATTAGGGACTTGTATCCATTTGATTGAACAGTCAGTCAATGACAGACTACATATACGACATGGTACCATCCTATCTAATAGAGAAGGAATATGCTAATTGAGCCTCATGCCGTCGCAAAGATGGCAGCGTCCACAGCCAATAAGGAGGGAATATGCTAATTGCTGCCCCACCCTCAAAGATGGCAGTGCCCACAGCCAATAATGAGGAAATATGCTAAGTGCCCTGCCCTCAAAGATGGCGGCACCCACAGCCAATAAGGAGGGAATATGCTAATTGACTGCCACACCCTCAAAGATGGTGGCATCCACAGCCACAAGATGGCAGCGTCTAGTCCCCTCAGCCCCACTGGGGCGGCAGGCACATGGCAAGGCCACACCTGCCTGGGAGCAAGCCCAGTCTTGTCATGCGCCTGCCTCCAGAGTCCCCCAGTCCCCTCAGCCACCCAGGGCAGTCCTGAGGTGCAGGCAAGCCTTGGATGGCAGCTTCCCAGCCACCCATGTCCATCCCGAGGCACAGGCAAGCCTCAGATGGCGGCTGCCCAGGGCCGTCCGAGGCTCAGGTAACCAGGGTTGGCAGAGGCTTGCTTTGCCAGCAGTAGCAGCAGCAGAGGTGTGATGGGGCATCGCCTTCCCGATTGCCGGGTCGCCTCCTGCCCATGAGGGCTCCTGGAATGAGACGGGCAGGCCAAGTTGAGGGACCCCTCCTCCAGTGCATGAATTTTCATGCACTGGGCCTCTAGTATTATAAATGGAACTGAAAAATTCCTATTGCCTAGTCATGTGTAGCCTAAAACATTACTCATATGCTTGTGGTGGTACTGGTGTAAACAAACCTATGCTGCCAGTCCTATAAAAATACATAGCACATACAATTGTATGGTACATAATTCTTGATATAAGAGACTATGTTACTGGTTTATGTATTTACTATTTACCATTATTTTAGAGTGTACTCTTTCTTCTTGTAAAAAATGTTTGCTATAAAAGAGTATGTTAGGCTGGCAGCAGCCTTGTATATCTAATGTTTACCTTGTCTCGAGATTGTATTGTTTTCTCTTGTGCTTGATTTAATCTCATGTTTTATAAATTTAGTATAATCTAAGTGTATAGTGTTTATAAGTCTATAGCAGTGCAATATCCTAGGCCTTCACATTCAGTCACCACAAACTCACTGACTCACCCAGAGCAACTTCCAGTTCTGCAAGCTCCATTCATGGTAAGCTCCCCAAACAGGCATACCATTTTTTCTCTTATACCATAATTTTACTGTACATTCTCTGTTTAGATACACAAATACCATTTTGTTACAGTTGCTTACAGTATTCAATAACATGCTCTATAGGTTTGTAGCCTAGGAGCAATAGGCTATACCAGCCGTGGGCAAACTACGGCCCGTGGGCCGGATCCGGCCTGTTTGAAATGAATAAAACTAAAAAAAAAAAAGACTGTACCCTTTTATGTAATGATGTTTACTTTGAATTTATATTAGTTCACACAAACACTCCATCCATGCTTTTGTTCCGGCCCTCCGGTCCAGTTTAAGAACCCATTGTGGCCCTCGAGTCAAAAAGTTTGCCCACCCTGGGCTATACCATACAGCCGAAGTGTGTAGTAGGCTATACCATCTAGGTTTGTTTAAGTGCACTGTGATGTTGTTACAACATTGAAATTGCCTAACAATGTATTTCTCAGAACATATACCTGTCATTCAGTGATGCATCACTTTCTCACTGAAAACACAAAATGGTTCTTGTTTGAATGTGTATTATGAAAATTTGGGGAGAAAAGTACATGGCCACAGTAAATTATTCAAATGGTATCTAAGGCAGGGATTTTAACACTGAAGTTCATGGATAGAATTCAGATGTCTGAATGAAGGCAACAAAATGCAGAAGTATTAGCAGTACCTCTGACTTTGTCACCAATAGAAATCACAGATTTGTTATTGCAGCTATCTCAAAATACTATTGATAGTCATAACTACAAAATCATGGTGGTTTTTATTTTATTACTAGTGGCCTGGTGCACGAAATTAGTGCACATTAAAAGGGGATTAATTAGAGGAAATATTTTAATATTGCTATTTGCCCTTTCTCTATAATAGAAGTGTCAGAGATGAAAGAAAATTAGTAAAATGTATATGAAAATCTTCCTCCTGTCAGAGTCTGGGGTGCACCGCAGGACCCACAGTCAAGTCCCAACCCACCCACAGCACCTCAAAATTGTGTGACACCCAGACCCAGCCGGCCCCACCCTTGTCAAGTCCCGCTGGGTGGGGGTGCAGCCTCAGGTCCCCTGTCAAGCCCCACCAGGTGGGGGGTGCAGCCTCAAGTCCCCCGTAAAGCCCTGCTGGGCACGGGGTGCAGCCTTAGGGCCCCCACCCCAGTGCTGGGGCAGGGGGTGTGGCCTCAGGGCCCCTGGCCCAGCACCGGGATGGGGGTGCAGCCTGAGGTACCCCGTCAAGCCCTGCCGGGTGGAGGACACAGCCTGAGGTCCCCTGTCAAGCCCCACTCCCTGCTGATCGCTCGTTACGGCCCATTACGGGAACCCCGCTCTGTGGTGGGTGCAGCCATCTTGTGTTATGGGAACCCTGCCTCCATTGTGGGCGCAGCCATCTTGTGTTTTATGGGATCCGCCTCTGCTGTGGGGGCCACCATCTTGTTATGGTGTGATGGTCAATTTGCATATTCACCCTTTATTAAATAGGATTATTATTTAAAATATATTTTTATTGATTTCAGAGGGGAAGGGAGAGATAGAAACATCAATGATGAGAGAGAATCATTGATCGGCTACCTCCTGCATGCCCCCCACTGGGCACTGAGCCCGCAACCTGGGATCAAATTGTGACCTCCTGGTTCATAGGTCAAAGCTCAACTACTGAGCCATGCTGGATGGGCCTAATGTGTCTTTTTGAGGCCCAATTCAATGTGTGAATAGTGTGAGCTGACACTTAGCTTCCCTAGAGATGGTTTCTAAATTAACTTATGGCATATACTGAGAATCAGATAAATTAGTACTGGGAGGAAAGGAACGACAGGTTAAAAAGGGTCTGCTTGACTCAACATTGAGAACCACTGACTGAATACCTATTGTAGTGTATACAAACCTTTACACGCCTGATTTTTTTTTATCGTTGACAGTATTACAGATGTCCTCATTTCCCCCCTCTTTGCCCTCCTCCAACCAGTCCCCACCCCCGTTCCCTCTGGAACCACACTGGGTTATGCATATATGTTCTTTGGCCCATCCCTTCACCTTCTTTCATCCAGTCCCCTCCTCCTCTCTGACAGCAATTTTGCACTTACAAATCCACAATGACAGAGTTAATAACATTCAAGGATTATTCAGTACCTTTTAAAGAAATAAACAGAATGTATAAAACATATTCAGTGTTCCATACAATTTTATTTTCTGCCTTCAACCATAATAATATGATATCCAAATTTTGTCTTAACTGGAGGGTCTGTAAACACAGGCTTGTCCAGACCACTTACAGGCAAAGCAAATGCTGCTTCTTGAAACGGTCCCACCATGGACCCTCTGGTCATCCAACCCAAGTCGCCCTGAAAAACCCAAAAGATATGTGATTTCAAGCGGCTCTGAAGAGAGAACAGTTCTACTGTATCTTGAATGCTAAGGTTTCTAGGTTATTCATATGGGCTGTAAAGAAGTAGGCTAGACAAAGACAATTTGGGTGGAAGAGGTCCAGCCTGCACTGAACATATAAGCACTCACAATGCTGCTGGGTATTTGTCAGCTGTGCAAATTTGGTCATGCCTAGATTTAGATATAGGTGACCTGTATTCATCTGTCCACAAGTTGGACACTTCTGTTTTTAAGATCTTTAAACCAAGATATGGCTACAATTAATGGCATAACATAGCAATAATCCCTACTGCTCGGGGAAAGATCATTGTAAATGATATTAGCACCATACCCCTTGCCTGGCTTTATCTTCACTATATTGTGTGGCCACTTCATTGAATTTCATTCCAGACTTTAACTTTTCCAAGGCTTCCATGATTTTTCCGTGTTTTTCACACAAAATGTGTCTGACCTACAAGGAAAAAAGTATGTTCATATAATACCTGGAGATACAAATGATTCATTTCTTCATAGTACAGCAGTCATGTCGGGATTACCCTCACTAGTGAAAAATCACATTAGCTCATGGCAATGGAAAATCCTAGAAGTCTGCCCACTTGGGGCAATGACAAGAAACCCATTTTGCATATCAAGACAATATCTTGGGATCCCAATTTACATGAAAATTGGGCACCTGGCTGTGGAAAGCTCCCATCTTTTACCAGGTAACTCAGTGGTAACAGGAAGAAGAAACACAATAATGGTTGAGATTTGGGGTCCTGGAGTCAATCCCAACTCTGCTGTATGGCCTTAGGCATATCTTTAAACCTGTTTTCCCCATTTGTGCACTGAGATAATAACAGTACTAGTACTTACGTGTCCTCATAGGTTTGTGAAGATTGAGATACTGCAGCTAGCATTCAATAAAGGCTATTATTTCATCAGAGTGGGAATAATTTGAAAAAAACCTACCAGGAAATACTTATTTTTTAATTAATTTTAGAGAGAGGAAAGGAGGGCGGGGGGAGAGACACGGGGGGGGGGGGAGAGAGAGAGAGAGAGAGATCGACCAGCTGCCTCCTGCAGGCGCCTTGACCGAGGATCAAACCCACACCTGGGTATGTGCCCCGACTGGAAATCAAACCTGAAACCTTCAGTGTATGGGACAAGGCTCCAACCAAGTGAGCCACACCAGCCAGGGCACCACTAAGAAATACTTTACCAAAAGAGGCCCAAAGTATAAAGCCTCCCCACAATTCAACACTTTGAACAAGTATCTTATGTTGACTATTAAACCTTTGTATGCCATAAGTATCTATAGAAGCGAGATAAAGTGTCTTTGGATGCATGGCAGATAACTGGTTAAGAATACTCAGCCTCTATGGACTATGGACTGTAAGCCAGGAAGGCGACAATGAAAACATGAAGGGGGTAATAGTGTAAATTGAGTGATATCAATGTACTCCAAATGCTGGGCTAGGGTCATATTATTATGTGTGTGCACTAGAGGAAGGAGGCTAGACAGAGAAGAGGGAGAGACATAGCTGAAATCTATAATGTCTGGGTTTCTTTGAGGGAAAGAACATTTGCTTCTAATTTTAATTATTTCAATTTTTAATTTATTGATTTATAAATCTGTTAAATTAAAAAATTTAAACACTACTTATACAACTAATAAATTTCAAAATGTTATGTTATAAACTTCTTTTAAACATTTTTTTCCCTTCTAATCTTTTATTATTAAAATAGCCCATGCTTTTTGTTTTTTTCTTCAGAACAAGGCAGATTCATTGCATAAAGACTTTAAAATGCAAATAAGCAGAAGGAAATTACCTTAGTAGCATAGTATCATCCCTAGATGTGGGGGGCGGGGGGTGTCACCTGGGCCTGTGGAGGCATTTCCATGACGGAGAGTGGCATGGATGTGGGCAAGGTCCATTAGGCTGGCTTCCTTAGCCCATGAGAGGTCTGTGACTGGGCTGTGCTCAGCACTGCTCTGGGTTGGGATGAGGCTGCCAAGAGCTCTTCTGAGTTTGTTGCGGCCCTAAAGAGCTCAGATGAGTGTGGGAAGAGGAGCATGTTGGTTTGGACAGCCAGAGTGCAGGGCATGGGGCAGTGGGTCCTGCCTTCCCATGTGGCCTCTGCCACTCAGGGCTTCACCCTGCACTCCATCCCTGAACAGCTGGCAAACAGGCTTTGCTCTGGGTCTGGTTCTCAAAGATCCTACAGGACTCTGAATCAAAGTTCGGCTCACAGGATTGAAGAACATTTTGATGTTAGTTTCAAACTCACACAAATGTCCTAAATCTTAGAAAAATAAAAAGATTTAATATGTCTGAGTTTCTTAAGGACTTTTTCTACCTTAAAAAACACACAAATTATTACAATGATAAACATTATTTCATTTATGCTGTTCAACAATGGAAAAAAAAAAGAATACTCAACCTCATAGAAGTAATCAAATTTGACCTATCCTATCTAATAATAGACAAACATGGTAATTAACCGTACCTCTGACATGCTTCCCATTGGCTAATCAGGGCTATATGCAAATTAACTGCCAAGAAAGATGGCGGTGACCGCCAACCAAGATGGCGGTTAATTTGCATACACGCAATCATGGTGAAGACTGAAGACAATGTAGAAGGAAGGCAAGCGCTGCAGAAGGGAGCAAAGTAGAGGCGGTGGAGACAGGAACAGAGCTAAGGCAGCAGGAAGATGGAGTGGAGCCAGGGAACTGCGGGCAGCAGGGGCACAGGGAACGGCGACGGGCAGCGGGAGGCAGGCAGGGGCGGGGAAGCAGAGGAGGCCCTGGACAGGACA
>NW_006297853.1:11870-12490 GCF_000327345.1 Myotis davidii
TCGTATCCAGGCTCCTCTGAAGCTGGGCCCACTTGGCGGGGTCCAGGGACCGGTCCTTGGCCCCACTGCCAGTGTACAGCACTGCCTCCCGGCTGATTCTCTGCCGGGCGTGGGCGTGGGCCCTCTCCCCACAGCCATGGATCTCAGGCAAGCAGTGGCTGAGGCAGTAGTGGTGGCTGCAGTGTGGGCAGAGCTGGCCCAGAGTCACAACGCTGGCCCAGCACTTGGGGAGGCCACAGGTGTTATCAGCCTTCATGGCGGCCGAGACCAGGGCTTCGAAGTCCTCCGTGGAGGGCAGATCCAGGGCCGCGGGTCCTTTTGCATCTTTCTTCTTTTTATTTTCTGGTAACTTCCGCAGCCCCAGGCCTGTAGCCCGTGGGCCTTCCTTGGCTTGCTGTTCCTGCCTGCCCCTCTCCCTCTGCAGTCGCTCCAGGTGCACAGCCCTCAGGTCCAAGCTGCTCGGCTCTCACCCGGGGGCTCTGTCTGCATGGGGCTGGAGGGCTCGGGATGGAGAGGGGCTTTGCTGTCAGTCCCTGCTGGGACAGGTGGGACAGATGGGACTGGTGGAGCCGATTTTTTTTTGGGGGGGGGCCATGTGCACATAGCTTTAATTCTTATAT
>NW_006297853.1:12555-13039 GCF_000327345.1 Myotis davidii
TTTGATTCTGGTCAAGGGCATGTACCTTGGCTGCGGGCACATCCCCAGTAAGGAGTGTGCAGGAGGCAGCTGATCGATGTTTCTCTCTCATCGATGTTTCTAACTCTCTATCCCTCTCCCTTCCTCTCTGTAAACAATCAATAAAATATATATTTAAAAAAAACAAAACTCTGCAGCCCCGTGATCGCCATGGCGAGTGGAAGGCGGGAGAGCCTGGGGGCAGGCCAGGCGGCACCCGGGCACCCCAACACATGACATGCAAAGGTCGGGGATGAAATGACTTTTCCCAACCACATCTGCGAATATCCTGGGGAAGGCATCACTGAAGAGTTCACAACTGTCTTACTTGGCAAGGAAGAAAAAAGTTGGCAATGGAAACAATCCCTTATATCAAAGTTAAGGTCCCTCTGGGTAAAAAAGAATATTTCCAACGTAAAGGAGGGCGCAGGCAAAAATAATAGGTTCTCATGACTTCCACTGGAGA
>NW_006297853.1:32170-32797 GCF_000327345.1 Myotis davidii
TCGTATCCAGGCTCCTCTGAAGCTGGGCCCACTTGGCGGGGTCCAGGGACCGGTCCTTGGCCCCACTGCCAGTGTACAGCACTGCCTCCCGGCTGATTCTCTGCCGGGCGTGGGCGTGGGCCCTCTCCCCACAGCCATGGATCTCAGGCAAGCAGTGGCTGAGGCAGTAGTGGTGGCTGCAGTGTGGGCAGAGCTGGCCCAGAGTCACAACGCTGGCCCAGCACTTGGGGAGGCCACAGGTGTTATCAGCCTTCATGGCGGCCGAGACCAGGGCTTCGAAGTCCTCCGTGGAGGGCAGATCCAGGGCCGCGGGTCCTTTTGCATCTTTCTTCTTTTTATTTTCTGGTAACTTCCGCAGCCCCAGGCCTGTAGCCCGTGGGCCTTCCTTGGCTTGCTGTTCCTGCCTGCCCCTCTCCCTCTGCAGTCGCTCCAGGTGCACAGCCCTCAGGTCCAAGCTGCTCGGCTCTCACCCGGGGGCTCTGTCTGCATGGGGCTGGAGGCCTCGGGATGGAGAGGGGCTTTGCTGTCAGTCCCTGCTGGGACAGGTGGGACAGATGGGACTGGTGGAGCCGATTTTTTTTTGGGGGGGGGCCATGTGCACATAGCTTTAATTCTTAAATAATTTAT
>NW_006297854.1:0-420 GCF_000327345.1 Myotis davidii
AGAATATTTTGCTAAGTGAAATAAGACAAAGACAAATATCACATGATCTCACTTATTTGTGGAATCTAATGACCAAAAAACTGACGAATAAAATATGTTCAAAGGCATGAGTACATGAAACAGACTGACTAATCTTAGAGGGGTATGTGGGGGGGAGGAATAAATTAACCAAAGAACATTTATTCATAACCCATGGACACAGACAATAGTGTGGTGACAGCCTGGCGGGGGAGGGGCTGGGTGGAGAGGGGTAAAAGTGTGGTGGTGGTTGGTGGTGGTGACTAGAGTTATCATGAGGAGGGTGGAGTGTTTCTTGATCTGGAAGTTGATGACGCAAGTGTGTTGATAAATAGAGAACCATTTCATACTTGACAAAGTGGGGCTTGACCTCCCACTCATGCACTCACCCCCTGTTGTCTG
>NW_006297855.1:0-532 GCF_000327345.1 Myotis davidii
CTGATTGATACCTCTTGCTGGACTCACCTGACAGTGTCAGAGGGACTTCGAGAGGAATGAGGCTACCTGGCTTCCTTTTGATTCTGAGTCAGGATGTGGGAAACCATGGGTCTGAGTGTCTGTCCTCTGTCGGTCCAGTGACTGAGGTGCCCTGCCTCTGTATTGCTCTCGACCAATTTGCTGTCCTCTTACCACTTTCCAGAACTCTCCATGGGTTGTCTCTTGCACTATTCATGGGGTTTATAGCTGTGAGTAGAGGGGAGGAGCCGGGGACAATGGGTCCATGCCATCCGCTCTGGATCGGAAGTTTAAGCATCAGTGTTTAATGTTTTCAGCGGACGGGTTGATCTGTATTGCTATAATGACACTATGATGAACAGAAGTCTGACTCAGCTGTTCCTTCTGGGTCTAGGGCAGAGGAGTTCAGGCGTTTTCTTACACCATATTTGTTTCCTTAGGGGTCACTTTATGAACATACTACATAGAGGCCCAATATATGAAATTCATGCATGGGGCGGGGGTTCCTCAGCAT
>NW_006297855.1:4359-5817 GCF_000327345.1 Myotis davidii
AAATGTCGGTGTGTGTGAGGCATGGGAACGTCAAGGGGGGGATGAATCATGTACAAAGGTATTGTGTGGAGTGCTATAGTTTATGAAACACTGATTTAAATGGTCATTTCTCAGATCCTATTTTACCAGACTTATTAGCATTTGAAAAAAGGTGAGCACTCTCGCCCCCTTGATGTTCCATCCCTATTTGGCCACCAGGACCCATCTGTACACGCTCCTGGTCAATTCTTCTTCTTCAGTGGTCTTTTTGCTCTTTCTACCACGTCTCCCTGACTCTTAAGTGCTGGAGGGCCCCAGGGCGCTGTTCGCAGACCCCTTCTCTTCTTTGTGGCTTCATCCACTACCAGACCTTGATGTGGAAGTCACCCAGATCTCCGTGCCTCCCACCTGGACCCCTCTCCTGAACTCCAGACTCTGGCCATCTACTTGTCCTCTTCACATAAACATCTCAGAAGTGCCTCAAACTTATAGTAACCAAAACAAAGTTTGACCGCCTCTCAAAAACATACCTTTCCTGCAGAGTTGGCAATTTCAAGAATTGGTACTTCAATTCTTTAAGTTGCTCAGGGAAACCACATTAGAGTTATCTTTGGTATCTATTGGACATTTGTGGACATCTATGACAATCTAGGGGCCCCTATGACATCACTGAGCATCTATGACATCTATGAATATATCCATGACAATCAATGGACATCTCTGACCATCTTTGAATATCTATGACATTTCTGGGCATCTATACTATCCATAGAGTTATCTTTGACATAAATAAGTATTAAGAGCATCTATGACTATAGATGGACCTCTATGACATCACTGGACATCCATGACATCTACGGAGTCCTCCTTGATGTCTATGACACCTATGAGATAAAGGCAGTGAGCTCACACCCAAGTGTATCCTATCATTCCCTTGGCAAATCCTGTTGACCCCACCTGCAAAATGTATCCAGAACCCAACTGCTTCACACCATATTCATCACTGATGCCCTGATGAAGTCTGTTTTATGGACTGAACTGTGTCTCCCAAATTCATTTGTTGAAGCTTTAACTCCCAATGTGACTATATTTGGTGATGGGGCCTTTAACGGGGTATTTAATTTTTTAATGGGGTCATTGGAGTAGGAACCAACATGACTTAAGTCTTCATAAAAAGAAGAGAGACCAGTTATGCATGGGCACAGAGAAAAGGCCACGAGAGAGCAAGAAGGAGGCCATCTGCAAGCTCAGGGACATTTTACATTTGTAACGTAATAATTTGTAAAAATACAGATATTGACAAGTGGGAGATACTGGCCGAAGGGAAGATAAATGCATGGGTGATGGCTGATCATGTGCTCAAAAACCTCACAGTGGTACCCACCTAAGTTAGAGTTCGATGAGAGTCAGAACTTGTAGGATTAGCAGGAGCAGCATGGGTTGAGGCAGGCATGTGAAGAGGAGGGAATAGCCTAGGAA
>NW_006297855.1:6508-8073 GCF_000327345.1 Myotis davidii
GCCCATTTCTGTCCTGGCTTTCTTCCTGCGGGTCTTCACTCTGTTGGGAGACACCAGGGTCTTTGACACAGGGTCACCCTTTGAGGCTAGAATGAGTGACTAGGGAAGGTCAAGGGTGGGGCAAGACCAGGAGCCTTTATAACAAGACTTTGGAACAAGGTTTTCTCCCATACCTCCTGATTCAAACCTGGCTCAGTGGCTATGAGCTGGATTCTCACCACCGCGGCACCCCTTACCCTTGCTCCTGGCCCTCACACACCCCCCCCCCCAGGTCCCTATTCTCTACCTCTGGCTCACACCTGTCCCATCTCACACAAAATAAATCAGGCAGAGACAGCCAGCCAGCAGTGCAGTGACACTGGCTCCACCGACGGCCGCCCCAACCACATCTGCCCTCGTTCTTGGTTCCCCTGCAGACGAGAGACACATGAGTGAACTCCAAGCTTGATGAGAGTATCCCCTCTTCTCAAGCATGAAGAGATGGGTGCCCCTCTCCCCCCATCCTGGGCTGAGCAACTAGGTCCTCCAGAACCATGGCGTGAAGAACACGGTCTACGTGACATCTCCTATCCAGTCCCCACACTCCTGTGCAGCAAACCTCATCTTTTCTAGGACCTGGGTTCTTCTCCATCTAGGGTTTCTCTGCCACAGACACCAGACCTGGCTGCAGCAGGACCTTGAGCCTCAGTGTCCCATGGGCACTCCAGAGAGAGACACACACAGAGCGCTGTGGGTTGCCGAAAGACCTGTCTCTTCTTCCTTCTGAGAAGGTGTCAGAATCTTCTCTCCTGGCCTCCACTGGCCCTGTCACTCAGGGTCAAAGGTGGTTTTTTGTGCCTCCAGAAGAAGGTGAAATCTAGGAGGTTCTCAGACCTTCAGGTGAGACCCAGACAGCTTTCCTGGTCTCATCTGGCCATGCCTCCCAGGAGCCCTGGGGTCAGGGATGTGTCTCTGAGCATCACCTGTTACAGTCTGATGGAACTGCTGACAGAGTCCTAACAGGGTCACTGATCATGGGTCGGGGGTGGGGACCAGATGCCATCACCAATGGGAATAGGGCAGGAGGAGGATAGGGCTCCAGAGACAGGTCAAGGTGAGGGCCAAGGGGTGGGCAGGCAAAAAATAGAGATTATCAGAGAAATAAAACTGCTCTGCATGACACTATAATGGTGTACACATGTCATGATACAATGTCCAAGCCCATCGAGTATACAACACCAAGAGTAAACCGTAATTATGAGTTTTAGTTGACAATGATGTGTCAGTGTAGGTTCATCAATTGTACAAATGTCCCCTCTGGTGCGGGATGTGCATGTGAGGGAGGATGTAACTGCTTTAGGGGAAACCTCTCTACCTTCTGTCTCCTGCTCAATATTGCTGTGAATTAATAACTGCTCTTAAAACTAAAGTCTACTCTAAAATGCCCCAAGGCATTTGTAACTGGGGGAAGATAAAGAGCATCTGTAAGGGTGGGCAGAGGAGCTTGTGGTCACTATGCCCAGACAGTGGTTGGAGGGTATTGGGGAAGAGATCTGATAGGGGTGCTCATGTTTAACTGAACCCAC
>NW_006297855.1:8546-10125 GCF_000327345.1 Myotis davidii
CAGGCACAGGGCACAGAGCAGGTCAGGTTCCTGGGGCGGCCGCACTCCAGGGTCCCCGGGATGAGGATGTAGGGTGTGTGGTTGAGGGCTGGTGAGGAGGGGGAGAGGGGATCAGGAGGGAGGGTCCCAGCTGGGGCCCTGTGAGAAGTCTCCGGCTTTAGCCCAGGCCCTCCCTCTGAGCCCAGCACACTGTACCCTGACCCCCTCCCAGGATGGGGTTTCATCCCAGCCCTGCCAGAAGCCACCATAACCACTCCTGTGGCTTCTCCTGGAGTCCGTTCCGTACCTGTCACTGTCACGGAGAGCCTTTTCTGTCTGTATGAATATGAAGCAGAACTTCCTCTCTCCACCCGAAAAAAGTAAACTCCGCCATCGGTCCTCCTGGCGTCTCTGATGTCCAGGGAGCAATTTTTGGTCCTGGGATCACCAAGGAGGTGGAATCGGCCCTGGGTCTCCTCCTGCACTTTACGAGCCGGGTTGTTTGTGGCCACAGCAGCATCCTGGTGTACATTAGCTCCTTCCTGGAACCAGTAGCCATATGCAGGGGGAGGAGTATTCCAGTAGCTCCCCGGGTAAGTGAAGGTGCAGGGCACAAACACACACAGGCCCTCCTGCACGGTCACAGGCATCTGCACTGTCAGCCTGTATCCACTATACTGAGCCAGGGACCCTGCAGGAAAAGGAGAGTCAGCAACAGCCCCTGCCCCACTCTCCCCTCTCCCCTCAGACACTCACCTGCCCACAGCAGGGCCAGCAGCCACAGCATCTCTGACATGGAGGGTTTCTGGGCTCCTGTGGGTGAAAAAAGAATGAAGACCGTGGGAGGTGGTACCGTGGTGAGACCACGGAAGCTGAGGAGGAGCACGAGATCCCGGCCGTTCACAAAAGCGGAACCTCGGAGCCCAAGCGCTTCCCCTTTCTGCACAGAGCAGGCAGACACCCCACAGCTGAGAGACCATGGACACCCTCCCAGAGAAGGACAGACAGAAAGCTGACTCCGTGTCCTGTCCTGTCTTGGGTTTTCCCTGCATCTCCAGAGCAGAGCCAGGACCTCCGTGGGCATCTGAGGAGGGGACACGGGAGTCTCCTAAGGTCCTCCCATTGGGGCCTTTTCTGAGCTCTGTGTCTACATCAGAGAGCTGGTTCACTCCTGCATTGACTGGAGGTGCCAGCCTCATCTAGAAGCTGTGGTCGGTCCTACAAGGCGTAGGATTCTGTAATGTTCATGTGAAAGTTTGGGGCAGAAGGAAAGAAGGGGGCCTCAAGTGAGGTAAAGGCAGCATTCACTCATTCATTCATTCATTCATTCACTCATTCATTCATTTATTCATTCACAAAACACTCAGTGAACATCTACGTGTTGGTTGACTGAAGACAAGACAAGAACAGATCCATGGACTTAGTCTATGTCCCTGAGATGGTCTCCACCCAGTGACATCACTTCCTCCCAAACACAGTGTTCTTGGGCTGGCTTTAGATCTGCAGTCACTCATCAGTCTACCACGTGTCCTGGTGGCAGGCTGGGTATTTCCTAAAAACACAAGTGCGGGTTCCTATTTTACATCTCTGATTCCCAGGG
>NW_006297855.1:10560-11399 GCF_000327345.1 Myotis davidii
ATGTGTCTCCAAAATGTAATATTTCTAGGAATCATGAGTGGAATATGCAGCTACAATTAAAATTTAAGTTCAGCTCATGTGCTTTTCCATCTGAGTTTTCCATCTGGCAAACTCTTGATCCCGGTGACATAAAAGCATTTGCCACCAGATATTTGTAAAATCTTTCTAACACAGTAATGTCTAGAGATAGATGGGCCTTCAGTCTTACTAATACAGAGAGACTTTGTGCCCTCATTTGGTGGATAAGAAATTGAGTTTTGTCCTGGCAGGGGTAGCTTGGTTGTTTAGAGGTCTTCCCAATACAGCACCCAAAGTTGTGGGTTAGATCCCAGGTTGGGACAAAAGCCCTGACTCTGTGTCCTGTCCCATCTCAGGAGCTTCCCTTCAGCACCAGAGCAGGGTCAGGACGTCTAAGGACATCTGAGGATGAGACGTGAGTCTCCAAGAAGCTTCGGTTCGATCCCCAGTTTCAGCCAATTGATGTCTCTCTTGCACATTGATGTTCTCCCCTCTCTCTCTCTCTCTCTCGCTCTCTCTCTCTCTCACTTACCTTTTCACTCTCAAATCTAAATAAAAAATAAGAAAAAGATATTGATTCTCCGTAAGTAAAATGATACCTTGTTCTAGGCGCTGTTAAAAAAGGTCAGAATATAAGAGAAAACACACTACAAATGATGTCTATCATAAAGAAAGTTATACCATTTTCATGGAAGGGAGGATTCTGTGAGTTCTAATTGTATTTCTTTTAATAACTTCATAATTTCCATAAAAAAAAATGTAGCCACTTTTGTATGCATTTCTATGAATTTGAACAAATAAGAATGATCCATAATCATAAT
>NW_006297855.1:12141-17878 GCF_000327345.1 Myotis davidii
GGGGTGTCTGCAAGAGGCAGCTGATCAATGTTTCTCTCTCATCGATGTTTCTAGCTCTCTGTCTCTCTTCCTTCCTCTCTGTAAAAAATCAATAATATATATATAAGCATATGCAAAGCCTTGGAATGTAGAGCAAAGCCCGAGAGTTTTATTTTCTCCATATCTTCTCAAAGTCTCCTTATTTCCTGTTTTTATTTTATTTGATTGACTTCAGATAGGAAATGAGAGGGAGAGAGAGATAGAAACAATCATGAGAAAGAAATATCATCGTTGGTCTGCCTCCTGCATGCCCCCTAATGGGGATGGAGCCCACAAACCTGGCATGTGTCCTGACCTGGAATCAAACCAGAGACCTTTTGGTTCCTGGGTCGACACTCAACCACTGATCCACAGCAGCCAAGCTCCTTTAGCTCTCTTAGAAGTAACTTTCACAGAAGAGCGAGCTCCTGCTCCCTAAAATATGGGTAACTCATGAGGTGACCCACTAATGTATCGGGATATGGAAGAGCAGAGCAAACAAGGTCTGGAGACATTCCAGGATTGAAAAGGTCACATGGGCAGTGCAGAGGGCTGAATGATGGCCACCCAGAGATACCCAGGTCTTAATCCCTAGTACCCCAAAATGTTCCCATGTAAGGGAAAGGGGAGCTTTGCTGATGAGATATGGTAAGGATATTCACATGAAGAACATCCTAGATTATTAGGGTTGATCCCCGAATGCAGTCACAAGTGTCCCCAAGATAGATATAGCAGGTGACTTTCTACACACAGAGCAGGTTGAGGCCATGTGACCAGGAGGTGGGTCTCAGTGATGCAGCCACAAACCAAGGACAGCCAGTACCCCATCACCCGGAGAAGCAAGAGACAGGTTCTCCCCTCCAGCCTCTGGACCAAGTACACCCAAACAACAACTGGATTTCTACACAATAGAACTCATTACACACGATGGGGTGTAGGACATGTTACCCCAAGATGTGGCACCAAATCTTTCTTTGTTTCTGAGGTCTCCATCAACAACTTAGAAGGGCAGAGGGAGAAGATATTTTTACTCCCTAAATGTATTTCTGGTCTCAAGAACCAAGAGATTAAATTTCCATTTTTTTAAAAGACAGAGTGTGTGGGAATTTGTCACAATGGCCCCAGGAAACCAATACAGGCGGGAATTCATGGATCACCTCTGGGAGGACCCAGAGGAGGAGTCAAGAGTATTTGACTCCTTCACCAGACTCATCCCTCTGTCCTCTTTGCAGCCAATTTTCTCAAAGGGTTGTATGGACCCACTATTCCCATATTCTCTTCTCCAATTCTCTCCTGAAGTTGTGTCTTCTCAGAATGAACATCACCTTCAAAACCCTCCTCTCTGTCCATCAAACACAACCCATCCTTTCTGATGCTCATGGGAAACACTTGGGCACTATGCTTACTCTAGACTTTCAGTCCCCAAGTCAACTTGAACTTCAAGATATATCCAGAAATTAAACCTCACTCTCCACCTCACCTCCTTGGTTCAGCCACCATCCCCTCTTGCCTTGTGTTTCCTCCCCATTCTCTGTTTGGCTGCTGTGGACACTAGTCTATTCTGAAAAGAGCCTCCAAGAGAATCAGTTACAAAGAATGTTCAACCATATCTCTGATTTCCTCAATGGCTTCCAGGTTCCTGCATTTGCTGCAAGCTTTCACTAGGCTGCCCACCATTGGGTCTCACCTCCCTCCAGGGGTCTACCCTTCCAGGCGCCCCTGGACTGTCACACCTGAGTTTTGTCTCTATCATACACCAGGCTGCTTCTGCCTCAGAGCTGGGACACTGCTCCCCATCTTCCTGGCTAATCTCCTTTAGGGCAACACACAGTCTGCTTTCTCACCAGCATCAAGTCTAGGCTCAAAATCACAGTTTATATCTCAGATGTTGGATTGTCCCTCATGTCACCTGATCTTTTCCTTGTATGATTCCTCCCCAAACACATATCACCATCCAACAGGCAGTAATAATTTTTAAATTTATTTTTAGTTTATGCTCTTGTTTCCAGAATGACAGCTTCTGGATGACAGAGATTTTTGATGCCAGGTTCATGGTTGCATCCCCATTACGTACAACAATGCTGGCACATAGTAGGTGCTCTCTTATACTTTCTAAAGTGTCTGTATATAAATGACTAAATATGATTTCATTCAAACTTATACAATAATCACACACACATGTTCAATCGGATGACTATTAACTAAGAAGTATGATCATCAGTTGGAGATGTAGGGATGGGAAGGGAAGGATATTTCAGCCGAAGGAACTGCACATGCAAAGTCTCAGAGTCACAAAGGCCCTGGCCCAGCCAGATGTGGAGATGACGTGAGATGCAGGGAGATAATAGAATCTAGTGGAGACTCCAGTAGGAGACAGACCACGCTGAGCCCTCAAGTCCAGCCTGTGGTGGTTGCACCTCATCTCTGGCCATGGAGAGGAAGCGTCATTGTTCACACTGTGCAGGAAGTGGACCATATGTCTCTGGATACACAATCTGGAGACAGGTAGCTGGTGGGTTCAGGGACCCAGGGAAGAGATGAGGCCACAGGAACAATCCCAGCATGATGAGCAGGAGACGGCCATCAATATAGGCTGTGATTAGGAAGAAGGATGGACAAGTCCTAGTGGATTGAGGAGAACGGGATGGTCTTAGAGAAGGGGGCTACCATGTCATCACTGTGATGGGAAGCCCAGCAGAGAAGTGGATTTGGGGAGGAAGGTGACAGTTCCATTTTAGCAATGCTGATGGAGAGACGGGTGGGAGGTTTCAGTGGGTGTTGGGTGGTGACACACCTGTATCACTCACCTGAGGGATTAACCTGAGACTGTGTTTGCATCCTTTGTGCTCCTTTGGGGCCTCGGGGCCTTCCTCCTGTGGCACCTGACTCTGAGGGAAGACACCGGGATCTTTCAGTCTGATTGCATCAGGTCCAGTGGGCAGCAGACCCAATCCCCTGTTCCCTTTTCAAGGCCTGGAGAGGATACTGAAGTGGGAAAGTGTGTGTCTGGCCTGACAGACCGTCCTGAGCACTGCAGGTACCTCCCACCATGGAGACCTGGCTTATGGGACATTCAAGAGGTCTGACTCTATGGAGACCTCATGGACCATCCCTTCACCTCCTGCCAGCCCTGCTCCTGACCCATCAAGATCCCAGGCCTTGGTTCAGAACTCTGCCCCATTCCCCCTGCCCTCCCCTCACCTTCCCTCCCTCTGGGTTGAGCTCACATGAGGACGATGAGACAGAGGAGGAAGAGCAGGGTCTTGACAGCAGCTTCCCCGATGACCATTAGCACCACCTCAGTCCTGGGTCCTGATAATCCTGCAGGAAAGAGGGATGAGGATGGAGTCATCTGCTCCACCACATTCCCGTGTCCTACTGCTCCCAGTAGGACCCTGGATGTCGTTCTCCAGGTGTTCCTGCATCACAGGATTCGGGACCATTTGGGCTCTCACCCTAGATCCCGCCCTGGTCCCCAGCAGTTGGACAGAAATGGAAAGGTGTAACTTGGAATTCATCAAATTGAAACATTCTGTTGATCAATGGACACGATGAGGAAAATGAAAAACTAACCCATTTAATGAGAGAGAACATTTTCTAGCTATAGATTGGATAAGCATTAATAACCCGCCCATATACCAATTTCTTACAACTCAACAACAAAAAGTCAAAGAACCAGATTAAACAATGGGCAGAGATTTGATATAAAATGTTCTTTAAAGGCGATATACAAATGAACAATAATTCTGTGAGAAAAAAAGGGGCATCATAATTATCACAGAAATGCAAATCAAAGCCACGTTGAAGTAGCCTTTCACACGCACTAGTAGCCTATGATTTTTAAAAAAGGAAAATACCAATGTTGGCAATTGTGTGGAGAAATTGAAAGCCTAATACTTTGCTGGTAGGAATGTAAACTGATGCTGCCACTATGGACTACAATCCAGAATTTCCTCAGAAAGCTATACATAGAAACTACCATATGACTCAGCAATTCCACTCCCAGGTACATGACCTAAAAAACAGAAAACATGTCTGAACAAAAAACGTACATCAAGTTCACAGCGGTATTATAACCGCCCAAAACTGGAAACACCCTAACGTCCATCAACTGATCAACAGAAGAACGGAATGTGATACATCCATACAAGGGACTATTATTCGGACAACCCCTTAAGGCCCTTGATCTCCATTAGAGAAGATGTGCACACAACCAGGTACATGCCAACTGAGTTACCTGGCCAGGGCCAACTTCAGTGCTTCCTTCATTATTGGCCATGTGACTATATTGCTTGTTCAAAAATACATAAATTAAACTATTGGAGGAAAATGAAAACATGAGCCTGGAGGATTCGTCAGGAGATGAAGAAAAAGGGCCTTGAGAGGCAACTCAGCCATGTGGAAGGTGCCTAGTTCTCCTGGTGCAGCTGACAGGGGCTGGGAGAAGTCCTTGGGGAGCAAGGGGCAAATGGGGACAGCTGCTCACAGCGGCCATGGGGGTTAAGGAAGAAGAGGGGCCACTGGGTTCATCCACAGGGGGTGTCTGGTCTCCGGGCTAGTCCAGGAAGATGCAGGGTCCGGCCCTGTCCTGATCTGGAAACGGCCTTGCTCCCTACAGCCCATGATGGCCCCCTTCTTACCTGTGCTGTCTCCTAGACAACCACCTGTTGTTGGGTTCTGCCAGGCACCTGGGATAGGAAGAGAGGAGTTTGCTCGTCAGTGAGCTGAGATGGGGTGAGGATTTTTTAGGCATTGCACTTCCATCCTCAGAGACCACAGAAATGCAAGTGGGGCAGAGCTTGTGTCCTCGAGGTCCCCTACACAGCCAGGCCTCTGGAACAAAGCAACCAGCACACCTGCCTGGCCCTCCTGCTCTGCACACCCTCAGGGACCTGCCGTTCCAACCCAGCACTCACAGGTGACGTTGAGCTGGAGGGTTGTCTCCACGGTCACACCAGCGGCCGGAAAATGCACCTGACAGGTGAGGTTGGTGCTGTGGTCCTGGGGCCGTGGGGTGAGGGTGAGCACAGAGGAGAGGCGGGTCCTGGGGCCCAGGGAGGTGTGGGCAGCTGATGTCCAGGAGAAGATGGGGGGTGTGCCCCGCTCACAGGCCCAGGGCACAGAGCAGGTCAGGTTCCTGGGATGGCCGCTCTCCAGGGGCCCCGCGTTGAGGATGTGGGGTGTGTGGTTGAGGGCTGGTGAGGAGGGGGAGACAGGGGATCAGGAGGGAGGGCCCCAGATGCAGCCCTGAGAAAAGCCTTGGGCTTTGGTTCAGCTCCTCCTCTGAGCCCAACACACTGTGCCCCAACCCCCTTCCAGATGGGGTCCCATTCCAGCCCTGCCAGGGGCCACTATGATCTTCTCCCAAGGCCTTTCCTGGAGCCCATTCCTTACCCGTAACTCGCACGGAGAGCATGTTCTCTTTGTAAGAATATTTAAACCCTGGGGAATGTTCCCTCTCCACCTTAAAAAAATATAATCTGTCATCTGTCCTTCTGGCGTCTCTGATGTCCAGGGAGCAGTTCTTGATCTGGGGATCCCCGAGGAGGTGGAATCGGCCCTGGGTCTCCTCCTGCACTTTATGAGACGGGTTGTTTGTGGCCACAGCAGCATCGTGGAATACATTAGCTTCTTCTGGGAACCAGGAGCCATATGTAGGGATAGAAATCCCAGAGGTCCACGGGGCAGTGAAGGTGCAGGACACAGAAACACACAAGCC
>NW_006297855.1:18651-19122 GCF_000327345.1 Myotis davidii
CCCATTAACTCACTCTTTCATTCACCCATTCACTTAGTCACCCATTCATTCACTCACTCACTCACTCATTCATTCATCCATTCATGCATTTACCCATTCATTCAGCCATTCATCAATTCATTTACCCATTCACTCACTCCTTCATTCACCCATTCAGTTATTCACCCATTCAATCATTCACTCATTTGTTTATTCATTCACCCATCGATTCATTCACCCGACAAACAGACTGAGCCTGTGCCCTGTGTGGGCACTGGAGGAGAGAAGACGGGCAGATGCCCTCCATCCACGCCCAGCGATGCTCCTCATGGCAGGGGGGTGGGGGGGCAGATGACCTCAGGACCTGCCTAGTAGAGGCCGTGATGGTGCTACAAGGCTGGGGCCATGACTGGGGGCCCCGCTGGCTGGTGGATCTTGGGCACAGCAGGGCAGACTGGTTGTGGCCTGGACTCTGAGGGGACAAGGAGGAAC
>NW_006297856.1:0-353 GCF_000327345.1 Myotis davidii
GTCAAAAAGTTTGCCCACCCCTGTCCTAGACCCCCTTCCCCAGGTCTTCACTACCCTATTACCTGTGTCTTTGGACTATGCACATCCCTCTATCTATCTATCTATCTATCTATCTATCTATCTATCTATCTATATCTAAAACCCTAATATGCAAATAGACCAAACTGTGGAACAACTGAACAACCCGTCGCTATGATGTGTGCTGACTACCAGGGGGCACGCAGAACATGGTGGGCGTCGGTAGCAGGCAGCAAAGCATGGAATATGGCGGGCATCTGCTGTGGCAGGAAGGTAGAGCAGGTAAGCGGGGGTGCCAGACCAAAGTGGGGCCCTGGTCACTGT
Source organism: Myotis davidii (assembly GCF_000327345.1). Taxonomy (NCBI): domain Eukaryota; kingdom Metazoa; phylum Chordata; class Mammalia; order Chiroptera; family Vespertilionidae; genus Myotis; species Myotis davidii. The sequence goes on from NW_006297856.1 coordinate 343, forward strand.
CATCAGGGCAA
>NW_006297857.1:0-496 GCF_000327345.1 Myotis davidii
GGTGATTCTAATGTGCAGCCAAGGTTGAGAACTTGAGAACCACTGCTCTAAACAGACTTGGCCACTGCGGGCAAAGACCTGAAGCTGAGAGGGGGCAGGTTCTGGGTGTCGAGGTCCAGAGTATGGAAGACCTCCTTGGGGAGCAGTGGATCTGGAAGCCAGTGTGCCGGGTCAGAGACATGCCTGCCTCCCTCCCTTCCCTGCCCTGCACATAGACGTGCCTGGACTGGGGTGAGGAGGAGAAGGAGAACTAGAGGGAAGGAACACTGAGTGTTTGTTGGCGGCCATGTAAAAAGGACTGTGACCCTCCCCTCCCACTGAGTCACTCCCTAAGGCAGCAGGAGACGGAAGGTCTGAGAGCAGCCACACAGCTTTGTGGCTGTGACCAAGGCACCAAGATGGTGTCCATGCAACGGGGCTGAGGAGGTGTTAGAGGACCTCATCCCAGAAAACCCAGAAATCTCTCTTTGTGTGAGAGAGAGAAGGTGGCAGGGAG
>NW_006297858.1:0-439 GCF_000327345.1 Myotis davidii
AGAACAAACTCTCCAAATATTCATTTGGAATAAAAAAAGACCCTGAATAGCCAGAGCTGTCCTGAGAAAGAAGAACAAAGTTAGTTGGAGGGATCACAATACCAGACACCAAACTATATTACCAAGCCAGGGTTCTCAAAACTGCCTGGTACTGGTACAAGAACAGACATTTAGACCAATGGAACAGAATAGAGAATAAAGCAATTGACCCAAGCCATTATACTCAATTAATATTTGACAAAGGAGGCAAGAGTATACAATGGAGTCAAAACAGTCTCTTTAATAAATGGTGCTGGGAAATTTGGTCAGATACATGCAAAAAAATGAAACTAGATCACCAACTTACACCATACACAAAAACAAACTCAAAATTGCTAAAGGACTTGAGTAAGATGGGAAACCATACAAACCCTACAAGACTCCATAGGCAGCAAAATTG
>NW_006297859.1:0-791 GCF_000327345.1 Myotis davidii
CCAAAAAACTATTAGAAACAATAAACAAATACACTCATGTTGCAGGATACAAAATCAATGTGCAAAAATCCATTGCCTTCCTGTATACTAATAAAAAAAACTTCAGAAAAGGAAAAAAAAATTCATTTTGCAATTGTAACCAAAAGACTAAAATACCTATGAATAAACTTAACAGATAATGTGAAAGACCTATGTACTGAAAATTACAAAGCATTTATTGAAAAAGACAACAAAATGGAAAATATTCCATGTTCATGGATTGGAAGCATCAACATAGTAAAAATGGCCATATTACCCAAAGCAATATACAGATTTAATGCAATCCCAATCAAAATTTCAATATCAAAATTTTAAGAAATAGAATGAGAAATCATCAGATTTGTATTGAACCACAAAAGACCCCAAATAGCCAAAGTAACCCTGAGACAAAAGAACAAGGCTGGAGGTATCATGCTATGTGCACTGCTGGTGTGAATGTAGACTGGTGCAATCACTATGGAAAGCAGTCTGGTGATTCCTCAAAAAATTGAGAATAGAGCTACTATATCACCCAACAATCCCTCTCTTGGTTATATATCTGAAAAACTAAAAATCATGTATTCATAAAGATATATGCACTCCTATGTTCATTGCAGCATTATTCACAGTGGCCAAGACATGGAATAATACTCAACCATGAGAAACAATGAAATAGCACCATCTTCAACAACACGGATGGACCTTGAGAATATTACGCTAAGTGAAATAGGGCAGTTAGCAAAAGCTAAGAACCATATGATTTCACTTATATG
>NW_006297860.1:0-390 GCF_000327345.1 Myotis davidii
ATTCCCATTTTAAAGATGGGGAAATGGGCCCTGACCAGTGTGGCTCAGTTGGTTGGGCTTGTCCCGTACACGGAAAAGTTGCCAGTTTGATTCTAGGTCAGGGCACATGCCCAGGTTCCAGCTTGATCCCAGGTAGAGGGCATACAGGAAGCAGCCGATGTATATATCACTCTCACATTGATGTTTCTCTCTCTCTCCCTCTCCTTTACTCTCTCAAAATCAATTTAAAAAATCTTAAAACAAAACACAAACTTATAATGATGGGGAAATTTGAGAATAGAGAGCTGAAGTAACTTGTCCAGAGTCACACAGCTTGTAGGACAGAACTGGAGTATGAGCCTCATAAATGCTATCAATGTATTTTATTTTAAAATTAGATAAATAAATAAA
>NW_006297861.1:0-303 GCF_000327345.1 Myotis davidii
ATTTTTTCAGGCAAATGGAAATGAGAAAAAAGCGGGAGTTGTGATACTTATATATGATAAAATAGACCTCAAAGTAAAGGCTATAAGAAGAGATAAGGAAGGCCACTACATAATACTAAATGGAGCAATTGAACAAGAAGATATGACTCTGGTAAACATATATGCACCCAATACAGGAGCACCCAAATACATATGAAAACTTCTTCAGGATATCAAGGGAGAGATTGATAGCAATACAGTCATAGTAGGGGACTTTAATACCCACTGAATCCACTGGATAAATGCTCTAAACAAAAAATCAGC
>NW_006297862.1:0-3913 GCF_000327345.1 Myotis davidii
TAAAGCAATGCTGAGCCCTTTTTGGAGTCGGGGCAAAACAGGGGCATCGCCCAACCTGGGCCAAACTCTCTAAAGCAGCGGTTCTCAACCTGTGGGTCACATTAGAATCGAGGATGAGGCCCAGAAATCAGGATTTTAAAGATTCCCAGGTGATTCTAATGTGCAACCTGTGGGTCTCGACCATCAGAAAACACATGTAGCATATCAGATATTTACATCACGATTCATAACAGAATTACGCCCACACAAGAGTACCCAGTGTATTAAATGGTTGCAGCACTAGGAAGGTTAAAGCCACCTGAAACAGTTCTGTGCGTTCCCTGGCATTCCTCACTGGGCCGAAGCTGCTCATCACTCACTGTCTCTCCAAATGTCTGTCTGCAGACAGCAGGGAGGTCTGCCCCTTTTCCCAGCAGCTTGTCCAGCTTCAGGTCCCAGCACCCTTTTCCATCTCTTTTCCCTAGCACAACAGTCTCCTACCTGCATTCTTACAAATGGAATCCTGCCTAGGGCTATACTTTGTATGCCAGGTCATCCATGCTGCCTGAATCTTGTGAACATACTGTTCCTTTTATTTATGTATTTATTTAATTAATTTTTATTAAACATTTTTAATGTTTACATTATTTCAGGTGTCCCACTTATCCTCCTTTACCTACCTCTACCCAACTCTGCCTCCCCCTGCCTTCACCAAACTACTGCTCATGTTCATGGATATGCTTATAGGTTCGATATAGGTTTTAAAGCACATATACTCATGATTAATTTGCATATGTCATGGAGAAGCAGAAAATTTCCAATATTCACTTTGGAAGTAAAGCTACTTTTATAAAAAGAGAACACACATTGTGTGTGTGTGTGTGTGTGTGTGTGTGTAAGAGAGAGTAGAGAAATGTGTGTGTGTGTATGTGTATATATACAGATTTCTTTGTACAGAAACACTGACATGGTAGAAGCATAAATTCTCAAGCCGTTTTCTTTCACCATCTCTCTGGATCCTATCCATACAATGGAATATCACATAGGTGTGAGTCTCTGTACAATTGAATGTTTTCTGACCTGATGACTGAAAGCCCTTTGACATATGTGCATGCCCATGTTTTCCTTCCCTCTCCCTCTTTTCTATCTTAACTTCTAGATGGTGAAGGGCTGGGACCCGCTATTTCAAATAACAAAGGACAAAGTTTGGGAAGCAGAGGGACATGTTAGAGAAGCCAGGTCATAAATTCCCTCCCTCTACTCTAGAGTGGGGGATGATGGGAAATGAGATTGCAGGCTGATAGCTGCCCTGCATGATGGCAAAGTCATGTTATTTGCAATATGCATGGGAACACACACATACTTGATTGGATTCTTTTTTTTAAATACATTTTATTGGTTTTGACAGAGAGGGAGGGAGAGGGATAGAGAGTTAGAAACATTGATCAGCTGCCTCCTGCACACTCCCCACTGGGGATGTGCTCACAACCAAGGTACATGCCCTTGACCAGAATCGAACCTGGGACCCTTGAGTCCGCAGGCGGACGCTCTATCCACTGAGCCAAACCAGCTAGGGCTTGATTGGATTCTAATGGGTTGAAGAGGGTAGTCAGGTTAAAAGTTCAATGCATCTTATATGCACATCTAATGAAACATATGTGCAGCCAGACACAAACAGATGGAAAGAGCTCCAGGCACTTTTATCCAAAGTGACACAGCACTGAGGACATTTGTTTGTACTTCTTTGAAATATTATTGCTATTAGAAGTGAAAAGGTGCAAAACTTCCATCAGAGAGGTGGGTTAAAAGAGTGATGAAAGATCCACATTTCTAAATTCTATGAAGCCATTAGGTAGATGTAGAAAGACACCCGGCACCCATCATTTGATAAAATCTCAAGTATCAAGAAATTACATATTGATTAATAGCAGTTTCAAAGTATAATATATAGAACACCATACTCTTCCAATTATTAAGTATGTTTTTATTTCTGAGCCCTCTTTTCTGAACACTTAACACATGTTTTTCCCCTGGAAAAACCCAATCAATCTATTGATTCGAGTCATCAGAGAACATAGGTGTGTAGACCATAAAAAGGCCATGTGCTAACCTGACTAGCTCGGAAGGCCTACGTGGTGGTTTTGCAAACTCAAAGACATAAGGTAACCACAAAGGATGGTCTGAAATTAAAACTAACTAAAAGCATGTCCTGGGCCAGTATCTTCCCTGACAAAGATCAACTTTGGTCTTTACTGAGCCTATTGTCTTTTTGCATCTAAGAAAACATGTGAAATGTTTGGGTAACTTGTAACTTCCCTTTTCTGGACCCTACAGGGTACAACAAATGGCACCAGGGGGAAAACTACAAGTTCCCTCATTGTTATTGTTATTGTGTTAATTGTGGACATTTGACTATCCTGTACCCACCTATGTAAAAGAAGCATGTGTCCATCATTTCACTTTTTATCCAATCCCAGAGGTTTCTGCTTTGCTTTCTCTCACCTCCCTAATCTATCACCAATGGATTTCCTGTCACCCATTTATGTCTCTTCCTTTGATTGTGATGTATAAAACAAAGTGAAGAAACTGCCATTCTCTGGGAGCATTATACCAGTACCTTGAGATTCTGCTTCCCGGCAATTTTCAACCGCTTGCCTCAAATAAACTCACAAAACTTTACAGGTTTGAATGTTTTTTTACATGAACAGGTGACAAGGCAAACCACCCAGTAAAACCTTGAGAGAGTGCTGGATCCCTAGTGTCAAAACTGCCATCTGCTTTCCTGGATCAGATTTCTCTGTAGTCAGGAGCAGAAAAGAACCTTGAAATGGTAAATGAGATGAATTGCTTGAGGCTGAGTGTGGACTAGCAGAGAGTGAGAATCTCTTACCCTACCACCTCCAACTGGCTGCAGTCTTAGGGGCATCCACATCTTTTAGGGCTTTCACTTGAGAAAAGAGATTTTCCTGATGAATTTGTGAAAAAGATGCCCTAGTTTTTTGTTTTTGTTTTTGTTTTTGTAGGGGTTTTTGGATAGCAAAGAGAAGAGGAATCCTGCTCAAAATACCCCAGAGCCTTTTCCATGACAAAGGATGGAGGGTGAAGGACAGGGGAACAAAGTTTTGCCACCCTGAAGCAGGCTTTTCAGATACTGATTTTATGCAGTTTATTAAGAAACAAAGGACTCAGAGCCTTTGACCCTCCCCTTTCCTAAGAGATGCAGATGGAAAGCCTACTCCAGGAAGTGAATCTTGGGATGCTGCCTTAGCCTCATTTGAATTAACTATGGTAAATAGGAGGGCTTCAGGCAGGGGCCTGTTAGCTAGATATAGCCCCTGTGTCTCCTTGTTTCTGAGTGGCCTAGCCAGCATCTTCCAGGTGTTTTCAGATTGTTCATTGTTATTGTTCATTCTCACTTCTGAAATCTAACACCCAGTCCAGTTCCCTGTCCTCCTTTGTTCAAAATGTGCTATATACTCAATGTTCCCTAACTGTCTTTGGAGCTCTTTTGCATATGTGAATTCCCCGTACACATGTATTAAAATTTGTCTCCTGTTAATCTGTTTATTAATTTGATTATTAGCCCGGCTAGATAAACTTAGAATTTGGAAGGAAAAGTATGAATTGCTTTTAGCCCCCACAAGGACATGGAGAGAAAGTAATGCCACTGGAGAAACACTTGTGAAGGTGGCTGCCCAGAGACACAGTCCCACTAAGAGACTAAGATTTAATCCTGAAGCTACAGAATTTCCTCCCTCCCCCACACCTTACCACCACATCAAAAGGGTTCCAGAGAAATAATAGTGAGCCATAACTGAATTCACTGCAAAAACACACAGATTCTCTGAGTAGGAATGCTTTGGGGAGTCCGAATTCAAGGGGGAGGAACAAAATAAGGACACTAGCTCTGACCGGTTTGGCTCAGTGGATAGAG
>NW_006297862.1:4013-4480 GCF_000327345.1 Myotis davidii
AAAAAAAAATAAGGACACTAGAGGAACTGGAATCCTCTGGCACTTCTCCTACAACAAACATAAAACAGCCCAGCTGCTAGTTAATTAACATAAATATTCCCACTGAATGCCTATTTAATCAGGTCCTGGTACCCAAAGAATACATCTGGCTTTCAACAACAAAATTGCAAACAGGCCCAAAATCAAGAGGGTAAGAACAAAAACCATAATCATACCAATTGATGCAGAAAAAGCACGGGACATAATGCAACAGCATTCATATTAAAAACTCCCAGTAAACTAGCAGTAGAGGAGAACTTCCTCAACTTGATTTAAAAAAGAAAAGAAGCCCTAACCAGTTTGGCTCAGTGGGTAGAGTGTCGGCCTGCGGACTGAAAGGTCCCAGGTTCTATTCCGGTCAAGGGCATGTACCTTGGTTGTGGGCACATCCCCAGTAGGGAGTGTGCAGGAGGCAGCTGATCGATGTT
>NW_006297862.1:4938-5546 GCF_000327345.1 Myotis davidii
ACAACTTGAGCCTAGCTGGGTTGTCACAGTGGATAGAGCATTGGCCTGTGGACTAAAGGGTCCCAGGTTCGATTCCAGTACATGTCCAGGTTGTGAGCTCGATTCCCAGTGTGGGGTGTGCAGGACAATGATTCTCTCTCATCATTGATGTGTCTCTCTCTCCCTCTCCCTACCTCTCTAAAGTCAATTAAAAAATACATTTTTAAAAAAAGGTCTATGAAAAACCTATAAGTAACATAATACTTGAAAGTGAGAATCAGACACTATCCACCAAACCCCAAGACATGTCTGCTGTCATCACTCCTATTCAACATGTAATGGAAACCTGGATTCCAATTAAAAGAAAGAAAGAAAGAAAAGGTGTGCAGCCTGGAAATGTTTAAAAATTTTAGTTTACTTTCTGAAAACACGATTTGTAGGAAACTCCAAAGAATCTAGAGAAAATTGTGGAATTGATAAGGGAGTTTAGCAAGACCAAATGATACAAAGTCAGGAAGTGAAGAATTAGAACTTAGTATTTTAATAGACTACCCTTTTACAATAGCTACACCCCCACATACAAAGTACTTAGGTATAAATCTACACTAATAAAAGAGAAACAAGGTAAT
>NW_006297863.1:0-1041 GCF_000327345.1 Myotis davidii
CATATCATATTATCCAGACATCACCAGAAATGGTCTCAAACTTCATGCCCTCTTATGGCAATGTTAGATAAATGCGAGCATGAATGAATGCACAGGCCCTCTCCAAGGGCACAGTCTTTCTCACACACCTCTCTCACACCTGCACTCCCACATCCACAGCCTCCATAGTCATATGCTTGACTTCCTACTCATTACTCGGCATGTGTGATGTAGTCACTGCTTGGCAAATCCCAATAGGATTAAGTTCTATAACAACTCTGAGAATCCACACTCATTGACGCAGCCTTGAGTCCTGCTATGAAGGCCTCCTTCCCTAATTGTGTTTTCCTTCAATCTCATCAATTGAGAACCACATCAGGTCTCATATATCCAGACTCTACCTCCACTGGTGGTGCACCTGGTCTCCCTTCTCCAATCACAGCCTTCAGCACTCAAGTCCCATCACCTAAGGCCTTCTAGCCCTGCCCAGTGAGTCTCACAGATGACCACTCATGCCCCTAAGCAAATCAACCAGACTGCGGACAACACCCCAGACAAAGCTCAATCAAAATCTTGGTGTGCTCTAGCCAGTTTGGCTCCGTGAATAGAGCATTGGTCTGCGGACTAAAGGGTCCCAGGTTCGATTCGGGCCAAGGGCACATGCCTGGGTTGAAGGCTCGATCCCCCCCTCCCCGAACCAGTAGGGGATGTGGAGGAGGCAGCCAATCAATGATTCCCTCTCATCATTGATGTTTCTATCTTTCTAGCTTTCTCCCTTCCTCTCTGAAATCAATAAAAATATATTTTTAAAAATCCTGGTGTGTGTTTAACCAGTAAATAAATATGCAACAGCTGAAGTCTCATCTTGTTTAAATTGCTCTTTGGTCTCCAATTAAAAAAAAAAAAGTTGACCTACAACTCCACCCTGGTACCTACATTCCCCATACCATTTTTTTAAAAATATATTTTATTGATTTTTCACAGAGAGGAAGGGAGAGAGATAGAGAGAGTTAGAAACATCGATGAGAGAGAAACATCGATCAGCTGCCTCCTGCACATCCC
>NW_006297863.1:2541-3423 GCF_000327345.1 Myotis davidii
GATTTCCCCTTCCTGTCCCGAACTGCTGTCCTCTCTCCTCTAGTCGATTCTTCCTCTGAGCAGTTTTCAGAAAAGGTTAGAACCCTCCCTCACTCAATGTCCCTCATTTGTTCACAGCCATCGATGGCAGCAGCTTCCTGAAAATGAAAGAAAAACTCACCCAAAACTCTGCTTCACATTCTTTGTTGCCTTTTGACCTTAAACAGACCTGGGTATCTGGAATCCTCCCAGGTGCTTACTGGCTGGCATTGCAGTCTGTCACCCTCTTTCACCGTGTCACACCGTGCGTCACCCACCTGAGACTCACTCTTCTGGAAACGGTGACCTGGACTGCAGGACCTGACAGGCTCCCTCACCAGAGCCTGGAGCTTAAATGGCATGAGGCTGAGTGGAACTCTGTAAGCAGAGGGGAGTCTGGGAAGCAGGGAGGTTTCAGTTGCACCAGTGGCTGCTCAGCAAGCTTCAGACACACCTTGCAGAGTGGGGACACTACCTCTGATGCCTCACTGTAGTTTAAACGCCCAGCGCTGGAGCCTCTCGCTATGGTAACAGAATAAAGAGATCAAAAGGACCACCGGGAGAAAGACACCGGAAGTCACAGCCAAGCAATGAGCACCGGATAATATGCCTCTCCTGGGCTTTCATTGGCTAAATCAGCCATCATTAGGCGCATTGCCTGTTGGGTAATGTACTTTTGCAGGCCCTACAGGTGGCATTAGGATCCTAATTACTCGCTGACCATTGCAATATTGGCTATGGGGCACCTGATTGGCGCTGGGAAATGACAACCTTAGGTTTTAATGGCTGGTTGCTTGTTTCTAGGGAATGTTGTCTGCAAATGAACTCTTATTTGGAGACATTATTTCAGATTCTATGAAGCTC
>NW_006297864.1:0-265 GCF_000327345.1 Myotis davidii
CTCTCTCCCTTGCTCTCTGAAATCAATAAAAATGAGGAGGACGAGGAGGAGGGCGAGGACGAGGAGGAGGAGGAGGAGAGAAGGAGAAGGAGAGGAGGAGGAGAAGGAGGAGGAGGAGGACGAAGAGGAGAGAAGGAGGAGGAGTTAGGACTGAAAATAGATGAGACACAATAGGGCCAGAAACTGGGTTTTGAATTCCTGCAATGCTTGATGGGATGGCAGTGACCCACTTGCTACAGGCCACAGTAACGATGCCTAGAGGGGG
>NW_006297865.1:0-1007 GCF_000327345.1 Myotis davidii
AAGGAAAGAGAAAACCACACTGAGACTCAGAGGCGGTGCCCAAGTTAAGTGAAAAAGTACGAAGGCGTGCGTGGAAAGGGCTGGGAACTGAGGACACAGTTGTCTTTTTCAATTGGGAGGGAGACACAAGCTCCTGACTGCTCTGAACTCCAGTTACAGGTGAGTCTCTGGGGACCCAGACTCATACAGGGAGAAACTGCACTGTCTGGCATTGGGCGGAACTCGAGGGCGGCTTTCTCTCAGAGGTACTTGCAGCGATTACTGGGACACTGAGACCCGGGGCCTCTTAGGGGAGGACTGAGGATCAGCCATAGCTGTTTGCTCCGCCCTGTTGATTCCATGAGACCCCACCCCACCCAAGTTGTGTGCAAAGGTTTTTGCATATGAACTGCCTGACCCTTTGCAATCTAAAATTACCTAACAAACTGCAGTTGGGACAGAGAGACCCAGAACTTCCAAAAGAAGGCCCAAGGCCCCACAGCAGCTTGCATTGCTTCACAGCTGGGTCTCATCTGGGCACCTCCAAATCCCAAACAAAGAAGAGGAATCTGCAGATCTCTCCGTAGCTCCTGCTGGATAGCCTCAGGCAGAGGCTAAATTAGCACATCCTTAGAGATCCAAGAGCCAGTGTACCCAGTGGTCAGTGTAGGACCATCCAGATTACAACCCCTCAGATCCATAAGGGACACATTCAGGGGGCTGACTCAGTGAGCACCAAAGCCACACTGAAGCAAGTCTTGCCCCGGAGGGGTGTCTCCAGCACAGAAGTTCTCCCACTGCAGACACAGCTGACTCTCACAGCCAATTGGCCTGGAGGTCAACTCCTCCCAGTGATAACTACAACAATCAAGGCTTAACTACAAGACTGTGCACAAAGCCCAAAATGGGGTGCACCGAGTGTCCACCTCAGGTAATTGGGGAGGCTGAGCCACTGGGCCCTTAGGACACCTAGCACAGATAGCCACCCTACCAATACAGGGAAGAAGCCAAAATGCGGAGACAAAGAA
>NW_006297866.1:0-267 GCF_000327345.1 Myotis davidii
AGGGCCCCAGGGGAAGGGGCCTGGGGGAGGTGTGGCCAGGCCCCTCTCCTGGTTGGGGGGTCCTCCTGCCCACAGTAGAGGAGGAGGAAGCTGCCCCTCGCCCACTCTCAGTTCTCCCCTGTCTGTCCTCTCACATCCAGGACCCTGGCACCTACTTGGCGTTGCCTGAGGTCCGCTCACCCTCTAGTGGCCACGCCTCCCTGTCCTCCTGGCCACAGGGTTCCCGCTGGGAGCTCTGCTCCCCCAGCCCAGCCAGGCCCGGGGCTG
>NW_006297867.1:0-254 GCF_000327345.1 Myotis davidii
AAAAACTTATACATGAATGTTCATAGCAGCATTTTCACAGTAGGCAAAAGGAGAAACAATGTCATAGCCCATCAACTAATAAAGGAATAAAATATGTGATATATCAATTCAATAGAATATTATTCAGTCATAAAAAAGAATGGAGTTGCCCTGGCTGGGTCGTCAGTAGGTTGGAGCATCGTTCTATATACTGTAAAGGTTGCCGGTTCGATTCCGGTTTTGGCACATATGGGAGGCAACTGATGGATGTTTCT
>NW_006297868.1:0-319 GCF_000327345.1 Myotis davidii
CTTTGCCGACTTGTCATTTATTCTCTCACTTCCTGTCTTCTGGCTACCTTCACGTTTTAGACGTTTTGCATTACCTGTTCCTCTGCACTGCTGCCTCTGCATTCTTCTTCTTTTTTTTAAAAAATATATTTTTCTTGATTTCAGAGAGAAAGTAAAAGAGAGAGAAGGACGGAAACATCAATGATGAAAGAGAATCATTGATCGGCTGCCTCCCGCATGTCCCCTACTGGGGATCGAGCTCACAACCCGGGCATGTGCTCCCACTGGGAATTAAACCAGGACCTCTTAGTTACTAGGAGGCACTCGACCACTGAGCCAC
>NW_006297869.1:0-478 GCF_000327345.1 Myotis davidii
TTATTGTTTCAGGTCTTATATTTAAGTCTTTATTCCATTTTGAGTTAATTTTTGTTTATGGTGTTGAATAGTAGTCTAGTTCAATACTTTTACAGTAGTTTTCCAAATTCTCCAACACCAATTATTGAAAAGTCTTTCCTTTCTCCATTGTACGTTTTTTGGCTCCTTTGTCAAAAATTATTTGCCCATGTACATGTGGGTTTATTTCTGGGCCCCTGGTTCTATTCCATTAGTCTGTATGCCTGTTTTACCACCAATACTATACTGTTCCGATTATTGTAGCTTTGTAGTATAAGTTGAAGTCAGGGAGTGTGATGCTTACAGCTTTGATCTTATTTGTGGAATTGCTTTGTTTACTTGGGATCTTTTGCGGTTTCATGAAATTTGGTTATTTTTTTTGTTTTGTTTCTTTGAAAGAGCCAATGGGATTTTTATGGGGGTTGCGTTAAATTTGTATATTGCTCTATGTCTGCGATTT
>NW_006297870.1:0-368 GCF_000327345.1 Myotis davidii
TAAATAAATCCCAGATACCTGCTTCCAACCCGCCCTGGCCTCCACTCAAGGAGGTGCAGAAAAAAGAAAAAGGAAAAAGGAGAGGATGGGAGCTTGGGTCGCCGGGGGGTGTGGCCAGCCTGAAAACGGCCATTAGCCCCTCACCCAGGCTGGCCAGGCACCCCAGCAGGACCCCCATGCTGAAGGGGCTGTGGGCAGCCTGAAAACGGCCCTCAACCCCTCACCCAGTCTGGCCACACTCCAAAGGGGTGAGGGTCCCCACTGGGGGTTTGACCAGCCTGCAAATAGCCCTCAGCCCCTCACTGAGGCTGGCCAGGCACCCCATTGGGACCCCAACCCTGAAGGGGCTGTAGCCAGCCTGCAAACAG
>NW_006297871.1:0-1118 GCF_000327345.1 Myotis davidii
GTCACCCCCAACTGCCCTCACCTGCTGGCCTGACCGCCCGCAACTGCCCTCCCCTGCCAGCCAACTTGTGGTTGTGGGTGCCGCCATATTTGCGGGCAGGGCAGTTAATTAGCATATTCCCTCCTTATTGGCTGTGAGCACCACCATCTTTGTGATGGCTTGCGGGTCACTTAGCATATTCCCTCTTTATTACATAGAATTATATCACATTCAATTTGAACTTACAGAACCAAGCATATTGCCATGAAGATAATAATACTCAGTCACTGACAGGTCCCAATTCTGGAGTGATCAGGTGTTGGGAGCCATTAGAGATATTGGCTTAGAAAAGCCATCTTAAGAACTATAAGCTTCTGGTTCCTCTAGAAACTCCTAGTTACCAGAAACCAGGTGTATCCTACGATTTGGCCAGCAGCTAAAGATAACCATCCTATACCCTGAAGCAACAATTGCCACATTCCTGAACCTGCTACCACCCTGCTGATAGGCTGATATCCATAGGCCTCTCCACCCACCCCCGTCCCCAAAACAGTATATATTCTGCTGCTGTAAAAATAAAATTTGAGGCTTGATCAGAACCCTGTCTTGCCTCCATTTCTTTGCGTGTCCTATCCTCTCATTCCCTTACAGGAATCGTCACGGTACCCACGTTGCATGCCCCGCGGGTCGGGGCAATCAGGCAGAGTGCGGAAAATAAAAATTTCAGTCTTGCTTAGAATGGAATAATTTGCCAATGTGCTAAAACACAGGTAGTTTAAGAGAAACGAGTTTCCTTTCACCTGAAAAACAAAAGATTTTTTTAAAAAAACATGTTTCTGGAAAACTCAAACAAAATAGTCATACAAATTGTAACCATTTTCACCAGTTCATTCTGTCCTGTGCAATTAGACTTGTTCTGCTAGAATCCAAGTTCACCTCCTCACCCCCACCCAGTTGGTTTTCTTGTCCTTGTTTGATAACTGAGGGTGATGAGGTCAGTGATAATCCCAGGCAGTTTGCAAGGCTGTCCTTCAAGGCTCACATGATTTCCTCAGTGGAGTGGAAATCTGGATCACTAAAGATTGTGAAACGTATACCCCAGTGAGAATTTTTTTGCCACTGTGAGGGCATCCACCTCA
>NW_006297872.1:0-525 GCF_000327345.1 Myotis davidii
ATATCAGATCCACCTGAGGGCAGGGTTGCAAAACTAATAACAGAAGAACTGAAACAGGATCACTTCTTCTGTGTTCTATGGGCCACAGCAAGTCACAAAACCAGCCCAACTTTGACATCTAAGGAGATAGAGCTAGGAGGAGCCAGGACTGTTAAGGGCATAGACACAGGGAAGGATGGAGAATTGGGAGGCATTTCTGCCATCACTCTGCCATGAAGAATTTTCAGACACAGCTTTGTCTGAAGCAAAACAATTCCTTTACCAGCAGTGACCAAGAGAGAAATTTGCTTGATGATTATAGATGCTGATAAAGATGATGATGATGAAAGTAACACTTATGACAAGTGTTCTTCACAATAAATCGATGAGGTAGATACTCTTGTAATCTTCATTTTACAGATATGAACATTTCATCTTCAAGTGGGGCAGTCATCTACTACGGTAATACGTAGCAAACTTAGAAACACACAGAGTCACCACATGGGGTGCTGGCCACGTGGCGGGGGCCCAGCTGCAGGGACCAGG
>NW_006297873.1:0-1490 GCF_000327345.1 Myotis davidii
TCTCCAGTGTGGACTTTGTGCTGTTGAATGAGTTTGGACCTCAGGATGATGGACTTCCCACAATCAGTACACCTATATGGCTTTTCTACAGTGTAAACTATTCATGATGAATGGGATTAGATAATTATCTAAAAGCTTTCCCACATTTTTTACACTTATAATTCACTTGTCTGGAGCAGACAACCTGATGTTGGACAACTTTTTGGTTGTGGTTGGCAGCTTTTTCACATTCTCCCCACTCATCATGACCTCTTCCACTGAGAAATTCCTGTGGAATCTCACTACCACTGTGTGGCTCCCCCTGTTAAAAGTGGCCTGGTGCTGGAGAATGCCTGAGATGGCTGGCAAGTCTTTCCTAACCTGCCTAAAGGTTGAAGGCAGCCATATTAAGTAAAAGCTGCATTGGGACACAAATGAGGCCCTGTGCATACATTCTTTCCAGGTCTTCTGTCAGCTGGCATCTCTATTTTTCTGGTGAGGATTTGCAATGAAACAGAAGTCTCTCACACATGTGTCATGGATGAAGGCTTTCTGGTCAAAGTATGCTGCTTGTAACTCAGTCAGGGGTAAAATATCTTTTAAGACTGAGAAAAAAATGGGTCTTCTGGGTTGCTGGGGCTGTCTTAAAAGCCCTGATCTGTGACTCTCCTGGTACATATACACTCTGCTCAGAATTGGTCTCCTCATCATCCTTTTTATGCCAACAACGTGAAAGTAGAAAAACGGTGAAGAACTGAATGCGGACTGTGGTGACAAGTAGAAGGACCTTTACAAAAGTGGGTTGCACATAACACATTGGTTCCATGCATTGACTGACAAGAAAAGATCTGTAGGAAGGATTAAAAGATACTGCCATGAAGGTCTGGGCTACTGAAGATCACAAAACAAGGAAGACCTCAGACCTCAAACACACACGATAAGCAGCACATAGCAGAGAAGCAGGATAGTCAGTTCATTCTTCTGCTAAGAGTGTTCAGCATGGTCTGTCTGCTGGTGACATGGAAAGCTGTGCTGAAATATGGTTATGTCTCATTCCAAGTAATCTACATATATAAAAGGGTAATATGCAAAGTGTCCCTCGGGAGTTCGACCAGGATAACGATTGCTTGCTATGATGTGTGCTGACCACCAGGGGGAAGTGCTGAACATAGTGGGTGACCAATGGCAGCAGAAGGGTGCTGAGGGAGTGAGGGAAGGAGAAGGTGGAGAGGCAGGGGGAACCATGCGGTGGTGGTGGTGCACATGTGGTGAGGGATGGAGGAGGTGGGGAGGCAGGGAATCTGATCAGCCCTGATCATCAGCCAAGCCTAGGGACCCTACCCATGAACAAATTCAGACACTGGGCCTCTAGTATTCAATAAATTAGTAGCTGGTGTTCAAGAACTATTTAAGCTTGTATGTGCATCTTATAACACATGTACAGGTCGATGTTAGAGAATACTGAAGATGGAGCAATGCAGAGGAACAGGTGATGCAAACAGGCCACACAG
>NW_006297873.1:1925-2274 GCF_000327345.1 Myotis davidii
TACCTGACCATTTACAGGACTTCACCTAGCTGTCCTCTGACTTCTAGTCTGTCCTTCCTCTGAGCAAGCTTAGGAAAAGTTAGAATCCTGCCTCAGAAAATGCCCTTCTTTTTTTCAAAACCATCTATGGCCCCAGCGTTCTGTGAGTGAAAGTAAAACTCCTCGTGCAAAACCACACCTCATCTCTTAGTTGCCTTTACACCCACAACAGGCCCGGGTTTTCCTAATCCTCCCAGCTCAGTACACCATGTCCTTACAAGGCGGCACTGCAGCCTTTCACATTCTTTCCCCATCAACCATGTGTCACCCAGGAGCGACTCACTGCTCTGGATGTGGCTTCCTGGGCTGC
>NW_006297874.1:0-213 GCF_000327345.1 Myotis davidii
AGGACTAATAAGTAACTTGATCAAAGTCTTAGGGTGTGGAAAAAATGGGTGTGACATATTATATATATACTACAGGCCCGGTGCATAAAATTCATGCACTAGAGGGTATCCCTCATCCTGCCTGCACCCTCTCCAATCTGGGATCCTCAGGGGATGTCCAACTGCCAGTTTAAGACTGATTTCTGTGGGATTGGGCCTAAACCGGCAGTTGGA
>NW_006297875.1:0-1124 GCF_000327345.1 Myotis davidii
GTCCTTTACTCATTCTGAAATTTTGATTTCTATTTTAGAAGGTTATATTGAGATCTCGCTGTATTGAGAGCCCAGCATAATGGCTGGGCGCTTTGGCTTTTTAAGCAAACAGACCCGTGATCACATCCGTGTCCTATTTACACACCCCATGATCTCTGGCAATTACTAAAGCTTTTCAAGCCTCAGTACCCTCAGCTATGAAACAGTAATAATAATAATGCCCACTTTCTAGGGTTGGTACCATGATTAAAGAGCGAGTATGTACAAAATGTCCAATGCAGCCCATGGTAACCATCACTAGTATTAAAAACATACCCTTTGTTGGCATGTTTCATGAGGGGTTACATAAGAAAGTATTGAAAAACAACATTGAGTTTATGTAATATAAATTTTTTACGTAATTTTATTTATTTTAAATTTTCATTTCTTTAAACTAACAACTCTCCCATTTTATTTTAGAAGCTTTAAATAAAGGAATATAATGCGTTTCCAACAACACAAACTAGAACTAAAGTTTCCACAAAAGAAGTGAGCAAAATATTCAAACATTAACATTGCATTTTGGAAGTATAGGTCAAGCATCTTATACAATAAAAGAGAAACATGCAAATTAGTTGTCCCTCTGCTACACTGAAGCCACACTCACCAGCCAATCAGAGTGACATGCAAATTATCCCAACAAAGATGGCAGTGGCTACAGAGCTGGAGGCTTGGGTTGCCCCCAGCAACCAACGAAGGAAGCCAGGCTTCCTGTCTGCCCAGGCCTGCACTGAAGGATTTGTTGGGGGTCTGTGTTGCTAGGAGTGGGGCAGGAACTACGCAGCCAGGTGCGGGGCACCGCGGAGCCGGGATCAGGGAGCCAGGCAGCTGAAAGTGGGGTGGGAACTTACCAGGGCAGGCGCTAGGCAGCAGGGAGTGGGGTGGGAACATCCCCGGGTGGGCGACAGGCGGCTGGAAGGGGGGTGGGGACTTCTGCCATGTCGCCATGTCGACTTGGCAGAAGTTCCGGCCCCATAGCCGCTTGCTCATTCACTTACTCGCTCATTCATTCACTCATTCACTTACTCACTCACTCACTGGGCAAACACTCCCAAGTCTCTGGCACCAGGCCAGGCACTGAAAGT
>NW_006297876.1:0-853 GCF_000327345.1 Myotis davidii
GAAATCTAGATGGAATGGATACATATTTGACTGTTTGATTTTACTGATAAACACCAATAAACTCTTCAACATGATACTACAAATTGTTACAGAAGATTGAAGGAGGAAAAACAGTTATTTCTAATGACAATAGTATAAAACTGATGCCAGAACTAGAGAAAGTAGAGAAAAAAATCATATTCTAATTTAATTTATGAACTGAGATGGTGAAATTCTAAGTGAAGGATTGGCTAACTGAATACAATAGTGTATTTTTTAAAATTGCATTATACTAATTTATGTTTTATCCAGAAATATAAGGATGACTTAACTTTAGACATCTATAAATGTACATATATTCTTCAATGAGTTAAAGGACACAAATCACGTGATCATCTCATTTGTGCAGGAAAAAAAGGATTTTATGAAGTAAAAATATATTCAGGATTTAAAAAGAATATTAGAAAACTCAGTTAGGATTACACTTCTATACTTTGATAAAGATTACTACTACAAAACTAAGTAAATCTCATCCTCAATGAATAAATTTCAGAGAGAGACATGTAAGATCAACCACGACAAAAGGCTGGCCTCTGTCATCATTACTGTTTAGCACAAACTGTAGGTCCTAGATAATGCAGTATAAGTCAAGTAAAAAAATAAAAGCATCATATAGTTTTGGAACTAAGGAATAAAATGGTGGCATTTATTAATTTATATGATATTTTATATAGACCATTCAAGATAATCACATAATCATTATAGCTAAATAGAGGAGGTTATCTTCATATAATTATTTATATGAGAAATTAACAACCAGAAAATGTAATATACCATTTACAAGACCAAAAGAAACTATAATAAATATTTTAAA
>NW_006297877.1:0-415 GCF_000327345.1 Myotis davidii
TCTGCCTGGTTCTGCAGGATTTAGGGAGGGAGGCTGAAAAATACTAGGTTCTTGGCAAACATCCTGGAAAATTATAAAACTTGTCTGCTACGTTCTAATCTTCATGAGCCCCGTCTTATGTGTGGAATTGAAAACTCAGAGACGTAAACATAGCCATTATGACAGTTTTGTCACTTCCCCGAATCGCACAGCAAAAACAGAGAAGGGTGCAGGGAAGCTTAGCTTCCTGAGTGCTATGCAAGCATTGCTTCTCTGGCCCCAGGATCGGGGTGCCTGTGGAGAGAGGCTGAACAAGCCAGAGGAAAGGGAGTGAGAGGAGAATGGAGGAAGAGAGGCCTAGAGGGACTGAGGGAAGGTGCCTGCGTTGGGACTGGGGGAAGGGCTGTGGGAAGGGGGGGGCGGCGGGCACAGCTGA
>NW_006297878.1:0-435 GCF_000327345.1 Myotis davidii
TATAACTAAACAGATATTAGTATCATATTTGTACATATCTATATTGATTAGTTAAATAAGGGAGTCTATACCACAGATAAAAGAACTAGGATGGAATTTAAAATTTGGAGTAATCAATATATCTATACTAATAATAGAGGAATATGCAAATTGTCAGGGATGCCATCACAGTAACAGTTATGACCAAACAGCAAGCTGCGTGGGGCAAGCAGGCCGGCAGCGGGGGCAGTTGGGGCAACCAGGCCAGCAAGGGTGGACAGTTAGGGGCGACTAGCAGAAGAGGGCAGTTGGGGGTGACCAGGCCTGCCCTTCTGAGGGCAGTTGGGTGCAATCAGGTCGGCAGGGGAGGGTAGTTGGGGGAAATGAGGCTGGCAGGGGAGGGAAGTTGGGGACAATCAGGCAAGCAGGGGAGCAGTTAGGCCTCAATCAGGCCAG
>NW_006297879.1:0-472 GCF_000327345.1 Myotis davidii
AGAGAGAGAGAGAGAGAGAGAGGTTGCCTCCCATAAACTGGGATAGAACCGGAAACATGTGACCTGACTGGGAATTGAACATGTGACCCTTCGGTGCATGGGACGATGCTCCAACCGACTCAGCCACACTGGTCAGGGCTGAGAGGGAGATGATTGGTGGTCTGGATATGTGAACATTCTTTCCTTAGCCCTGATTGTAGTAATTTAGCAGTTTGCCTACATGACCCCATTTCATTTCTTCCTTCTCTTCTTCAGCTTAACCAGGGGAATTTATTTCTCACAGTTCTGGAGGCTAGAAGTCCAAGATTAAGGTGGTTTTGGTGAGATCTGTCTTCCTGGCTGTAGATGGAACTTTCTTGCTGTGTTCTCACATGGCCTCTTTGTGCACACAGAGAGGGAAGAGTAAGAAAGAGAGAGAGAGGCTGAACTGGACACTTACAAAGGGTGAATTTTGTAGTATGTGAATCTCAGT
>NW_006297880.1:0-2549 GCF_000327345.1 Myotis davidii
TTTTGTAACGACCCGTCTACGCATATCTTAGGAGAAGCAGTGTTTAGGGGAAGAGTGATTCCATTTTTACACTAACCGGTTACATTCGCTTACAATACCTCGTTGATGATGACAGGTGAATGATGCTGTACCTGGTTAAAATCTCTTCCATCGAAATGCATGCAATATTGCCCACTATTTGAACGAGATTCACGATCATACAGCTCTCGTGGTTTTTTGCTTTTGCACAATTCGGGGTCACAAATTGTAGTCTTTTTATTCAGGACGTGAGATATCATCGTGGACACTGCTTCGCAGAGATATGCATGAATCAAACAAAGAAATCTCCGTTCATTCTGCTTTATCAAGATTAATTTTGAAGGCTTCTGAATTCTGTGTTAATATTTATGGTGCTTGTGTGTGTATCTGTACAGAAATATGTATGTGTGTGACTAGAGAGAATCACGCTTTTTCGATTGTTTTTGTCATTACATATGAGGTATCAACATGTGGTCAAAGTCACCAGTCGTAACAAATAATTCCCCTAATTGAGGAAAGGTTTTTGCTGGTGCAGTGTTGGTAGGTAGTCAAAGATGGGTGTCATGAATCATTGGTCATGTTATGGATCATGGGATGCGAAAGGTGCTCTCACATTTCTTATCGCCTAACAGTATATTGACTCCTTTATTTGACCATATTTTCGAGGCAAGGCATTGCCATAATATGTTTGAGGTTCTTTACTGTTGCACTCTTCTTCATCATAAGATGTTTGCTTCCTCATTCAGGAAGCCATATTTCCATGTGGTACCCTCTTCCTGTACCCCTCTATGTATCAATCGATGATTGCAGGAATCTGTCTGTTTTGTCGCGAACCAACGTGTTGGTGTTTTCAATTTGTTTGGATGTTGTTGTTTCTTGTGCGCTTAACTGTATCCATGTATCACTACAGAGAATTGGAAAAGGTTAATAACGTCGTCCATTGCTTGAGCCTGTTACCTATGCTGTTAATGAAGCAACTCGCATACATGCAGGAACAACGAGTTAATACAGGTATGATGCAGGAGAGCTTGGGTAGTGGTAGTGCTTATGAAGGCCAAACATCTGGCAGCGTTCCAACTGCCACACCACTTCTGGATGTTTGAGCAAATTGATGATTGTTCTTCGCTACAACAATTTCAAATCTCTCCACATTGTCTTTACTTCCTGAACGAGATATAAAGGAATGTCTTATCCTTCGTTTTTCCTGAAGCTCCAAATAGTTTACTACTTTGAAAAGTATCAATTTCCACCAGCCTGGGATAAACAGAAAACCCCACTGTACTTCCTATAACTCAGATGCCGACAATAACTGTCATGCAGCAATCTGAATTAGCTATGATTTTGATTTGGTGGAACGTGCTGTTTCTTTTTAAGTTGCATTTAGTTGCATATCGCAATGGTTTGAAGCATGAATGTTGGGCAATATAGAGTGAAGCTCCCTTGTGTGATTTTGCCTGTTATGATGGGGCTTTTTTTATTTTTTCATATCTCTCACCTGAATAACAACAACTAGCCTGGATATCAGTCTGGATCGGCATGACGGAGTTGGTAGTTTGTGTTTCTCAGGTGCTGAAGACTGGTAGACTAGCATATTGCATCTGAGGCAGATAGCACGATCATTCTGTCATCTCGGCTTCCAATATTATATTCACGATACTTCTTCCTACACGTTACCTCACAACAATCACAATGTGCACAATTTGCTTTTTCCTATTCACTAAATTATGATTCCTCACCTGACGGCTTCAACAACAATCAGACATCCTGACTTTGGAGCTGTTGGGACATGTTGTACTCTGTTGCATGTTCCTGAATGCTACGGGTCATCGCTGTTTTTTCTTGATTTCGCTTGGAGGCTCCTCTTCTTTGCTTGTCTATATGGGTTTCTTGTGTGACTTGTTCTTCAATGTCAGCTTGAGAAAAAACACATAACATCAAATCATAAAACACTGGCCTCCATGATTTATTCTGGTTCACTTCCTTGAACTTGTATTAAAATTTAGGGTCTGAAACAAATACTCCGAAGAGGTGAATTAGAGGAGGCAGTGTGCTTTGCTTCCAATTGCTGAGTTCTCCCTGCTGTCATATATTTCCGGATGAAAAAACGAAGTGTTGACTTCACGGCACTCTCCATTCCTCATTTTTTGAGGAGACTGTCCTGGACTCGATTTTGACGTGGACGATGACAAAATAATAATTATAGCGTTTCCATTGTTAGGAAGAGTAATCTGCTGCACTGGATGACGGTATCCGATATCAGGAAGTGATATATTGTAAAGGATATTATATCGGGCATATATCCATTTACCCACAAAACAAAGCGGTATATAGGCTGCTCGGTCTAGAGCTGGAATGTAAGGGTGTGAATTAAGTAGGTATGTATGTATACATGCTTTGTGTCTCTTGTAATTGTTTGTTGTGTGTTTGCCGTACGTTTCAGTATGGAGAACTTTTATTGTGGATTCCTGGTATTATTGCTGTTGCTTTGTTGTCTATTCTTTTGTAACGACCCGTCTACGCATATCTTAGGA
>NW_006297881.1:0-264 GCF_000327345.1 Myotis davidii
ATGAGGAGTTTGAAGAGGATGAGGAGATAGAGGTGGGGGGAAAGAAGGAGGAAGAGGAGGAGGAGGGAATAAAAGGTGAAGGAGGAGGAGGAGGAAGGGAAAAAAGGTAAAGGATGAGGAAGAGGAGGAGGATGAGGAGAAGGAGATGGAGGGGAAAAAAGGTAAAGGATGAGGAGGAGGAGGAGGAGGAGGAAGAGGAAGAGGCAGAGGAGGAGATGGAAGGAAAAAAGAAGGAGGAGGAGGAGGAGATGAGTCACTTCTTAC
>NW_006297882.1:0-1816 GCF_000327345.1 Myotis davidii
CAGCTCTCTGCCCAAAGTCCTTACAGAGAATAGGGGGCCCCTCAAAGTCAATGATGGGTGTCTGAGCAGACTCCTCCGCCAGCTGGAGCATTATTACATAGCCCCTCCCGAACTCTCAGACTGGAATGAACTTCCAAGGCTGGTGTTAAAACAATGGGATAGCTTTTCCTGGGATGGTGTGGTCTGAGTCTCCCAGGTTAACCAAGTCCCTACTGATTCTTACTGCTCAATGATATGCTGGCTCCCCTTCTAATCTCTGTTGCTCTGAATTGGGATTCCTGCGTGGGGCTGAGACTCCGTGATCCCAGGGGTAGTGAGCTCTGTTGCTGCAATATCCCGCCTCCCTCTCCCAGCTTCCTAGCAGTTGCACTTGCATGAGGAAGCTCACCCTTTCCCTGTCTTCTGTCTTTCTCCATGCTCCTGTTCATAAAATTTCAGATCAGCTACACTTCAATTGGGTTTTTAAGTTGATTTCTCTGAAGTTTAGCTGCAAAATTGGTCTGGGCTGAGAGCAAGTGGATTCAGCTTCAAGCTACTCTGCAACTATCTTGGATTTCCCAAGAGAATAATTGTCACTAATTTTTCAAATTGTTTCTTCAAAAAATATTTTTATTGATTTTAGATATGAAGGGAGAAGGGAGAGTTAGAAACATCAATGATCAATTATTGATCAGCTGCCTCGTGTATGCCCTCCACTGGGCATTGAGCCCACAACCTGAGCATGTCCCTACCAGGAATCAAATGAAGACCTCCTGGTTCATAGGGGCTCTCAACACTGAGCCACATGGACTGGGCCTCAAATTGATTCTTGATCCCTGCTCTCTCTCTTCTCCTTCTTTTACCCCTATGATGTGTCCTTTGTTATGTTTGATGTCCCACAAGTTCCTTGGCTTTTCCTTCCTCCTTTCTTTCTTTCTTTCTTTCTTTCTTTCTTTCTTTCTTTCTTTCTTTCTTTCTTTCTTTCTTTCTTTCTTTCTTTCTTTCTTTCTTCCTTTCTTTCTTTTTTGGCTTAAAATAGAAATTTATTCTCTCACAATTCTAGAGGCTAGACGTCTGAAATTAAGGTGTTTTCAGGGCCGCACCCCATCTGAAACCTGTATGGGAGAATCCTTCCTTGCCTCTTTTAGTTTCTGTTTGCTAGTAATCCTTGGCTTGTTGATGCATCATTTCAAGCTCTGCTTCCATCATTATATATGATTGTCTTCTCCCTATGTGTCTGTCTTTTCTTTTTTAACAAAATAAGTGTTTATTGTTAAGATTATTACAGATGTTCCTCTTCTCCCCACCCCCCCATAGCTCCCCTTCATCTGGTTGCCCACTCTACCGGATACCCTTACCCCCTGCCACTGTCCTCATCCATAGGTGTAAGATTTTTGTCATATCTCTTCCCACACCCCTCACACCCTCTTCCCCCCTGAGAATTGTCAGTCCACTCCCACTCTATGCCTCTGCTTCTATTATATTCACTAGTTTATTCTGTTCATCAGATTTTTTTTATTGACTTAATTTTTAGATTCACTTGTTGAAAGATATGTATTTGTTGTCACTTTGTTGTTCATAATTTTTATCTTTACCTTTTTCTTCTTCTTCCTCTTCTTAAAGAATACCCTTCAGCATTTCATATAATACTGGTTTGGTGGTGATGAACTCCTTTAGCTTTTTCTTGTCTGTGAAGCTCTTTATCTGACCTTCAATTCTACATGATAGCTTTGCTGGGTAGAGTAATCTTGGTTGCAGGTTCCTGCTATTCATTACTTTGAATATTTCTTGCCACTTCCTCCTAGCCTGCATGGTTTATGTTGAGCAATCAGCTGAC
>NW_006297882.1:2188-2987 GCF_000327345.1 Myotis davidii
GTGGACACTCTAGGTGCACCCCTTTGTGGGCTGTGTGCACAGTCTTGTTGTAGTTAAGCCTTGATTGCTGTTGGTATCACTGGGAGGAATTGACCTCCAGGCCAATTGGCTGTGAGGCCCAGTTGTGTCTATAGTGGAAGAACTTCTGTGCTGGAGACACCCTTATGGGGCAGGACTTGCTTCGGTGGGGCTTTGGTGCTGCCTCTTGAGTGTGTCACTTATGGATGTGAGGAGTTGAAATCTGGTATCTGACCACAGGGTACACTGGCTCCTGGATCTCCAAGGAGGTGCAAAGTCAGCCACTGTGTGAGCCCACCCAGTAGGAGCTACAGCAGGATCTGAAGATTTCTCCTCTTTGTTTGGGGTTTGGAAGTTTTGGAGCTCTCTGACTCAACTGCAGCTTCTTAGGTTAGACTGCGAAAGGACAGGTGATTCATATGCAAAAGCCACTGCACACAGCTTGGGTGGGGTTGTAAATTGGGTGGTGCAGGGTCTCAGGGAATCACCAGGGCAGAGCAAATAGCAATGGCTGTCAGACCACACTGTGCCCAAGCTGTAGCAGACTTTTCTGAGGGCTGCGACCTTGACAAGGTGGGGCCACAGGAAGTCAGGAGGACCAGGTTAATGCACTCTCTTAGGATGGTGCTGTAAGGATAGGAGTGCCCCACCCAGGAAGATGGCATCTGTGGGCAGTACAGAATGAGGGTTTAGCACAGGCACCTTGGGGGATGACCCTCCAGATCTCTGCTCAGGCCACGCAACCTAGTTCCCTCTGTATGAATCCATTTGTTTTGAGTCT
>NW_006297882.1:3086-4341 GCF_000327345.1 Myotis davidii
GCACTGGCCCTTTCAGAGAGCACCTGAGCCTCTAGGTGACTCCTAGTCTGCTACAGCTTGGGCACAGTGTGGTCTGCCTTAGGGAACAATTAAGGAGACTCAGATGAACGCAGTTATTATTGGAGTCTTAGGGAGTCATTGAATTGTGTGGCTCTGAAACAGATGCAATTTCTCCACCTTCTGTGTGCTACTAGGGCTGCTGCCCACAGGAGACGCACTAGCCCCATCCTCACAACTCCCACTGACCCCTCCTCACTGAGCTCAGACACGGCAAAAGTCTACTGGTTGTGACGAGCCAGGGCCTTTGTGCTCTTTTTTTAATGAAGGAGCTCTTGTTGGAGACTCAGACACTGACCTGTGTGGCTCCAGAACCTTTTCCTGGTGGAAAGAATCCCCACTGATTTTCACAGCCAGCTCCTCTTCCTGGCTCTACTGCTCTGATCAGGAGATCCTGGTGTAGTGTACCCCGAGAATCACAGAAAGGATGCCTCAAGTCAAGAAGTCAAATTAAGAAATCATTTATTCAAAGGCTGGCGGCTACAAGGGGGCTTTAGCTCTTCAAATCTCGTAGCCCTGAATGGCAGTAGCATTAGGCTTATAAAGGCAAAACTCACAAAGGGAGTAAATACATCCCTAGGGTTGGAATGAGGAACTAGTTTTGCAAAAGCAGTGTCTTAGAGAAGCCAAATTGAGCAAGTTAGGTATTCTTAAAGGTTAATTATAGTTTTAGTTATTGGAGCCACGGAGTCAATGGTAAACATTCCCGGAGCCACTGAGTCAATGGAAAAGGGATTAAAGCAATTAAAGCAATTTTTGTGGTTCTGGTTCTCAGGCACAGGAGAATAACCTTTGTAAAACCATAATGTGGGCTGGCAACATAACGGGGTGATTTATGTGCGTTTCCAGGTCTCAATCTGGAAACTGAGGTAACTGCCCTATTGTTAAAGCAAGCAGGTGTGTACAGAAGCCAGGATAGCAGGGTTAAATGTCCAACAGCAGTTTTTACCCAAGATGAATGTTACCATGCTTCATTGCTTCACTGGCATGGGGTTGGGAGCCTTTGCTCCTCATGGGGGACTTTTGCAGCTACATTTCTCTCCAGATTCTCAACTGCCGCACATGGTATGGAACCGGCCCTTTGTGCATCTCTGCTTTTCTTACCAGTCTCCTTCTGTAAATCCTTGGTTATAAGACTTCTGTTCAGCTGGTCTTCAGTTGGGTATTCAGGTCGATTGATCTATAATTTAGCTGTAAA
>NW_006297882.1:7950-8923 GCF_000327345.1 Myotis davidii
GGGTTTAGTTTGCTGTTAAGATGAATGACAGAGCTGAGAGGTGATTGGTCCTCAGTGAGTCTGGTGAAACATAGTCAGTGTAGGAACAAAATTTGCCTTGGTCCAGGACCCTGCACCCTCCAGAGCAGGGGCAAAGACACCACAGCAACTTGGCAAGACATCATGAGGAGACACCTGGGGGCTCTGCTGGGGCTTCTGTGGGCCCAGGTTTGCTGTGAGTTTGGGTGTCCCAGATGGGGAGCTGGGGAGTGTTCCACAGCTGATAGTGGGGGCTGGGAGAAGGGAGAGCTCCTAGACAGTCCCATTTGGGTGTTTCTTAAGATATTTTACAGGTCTAGAAACTGCATCATTCATCCCAGTGGCATTATTTGTGTTTGTTTTTCTCTTTCCAAGCAGGGGTGAGAGGGATGAATGTGGAGCAGAGTCCTTCAGTCCTGAGCCTCCAGGAGGGAACCAGCTCTACTCTGAGGTGCAATTTTTCTACCACAGTGACCAAACTGCAGTGGTTCCGACAGAATCCCGGGGGCGGCCTCATCAATCTATTTTATTTAGCTTCAGGGACAAAGCACAGTGGAAGGTTAAGCTCCACACTGAATTCTAAGGACCTGTACAGTACCCTGAGCATCACAGCCTCCCAACTGGAGGACTCAGCCACCTACCTCTGTGCAGCGGATGCACAGTGCTGCCAGGTGATCTGCAGCCTGTACCCAAACTGCAGCTGGGCCTGCAACCCCACCCCTTCCACGGGCAGGCATGTTGCCCGACTTTAGCCTTGCACATCTTTGGGTTTCCAAATGTATCTTCCAAAACTTGTTTCTGTCCTAAAATTAGACTCTTCAGCTCTGTCATTTACCTTTTTTTTTTTTTGCCTTATTCCTTCCCTGAAATCACTGTATAGGTAAAAAACTCTAATGTAGAACCACTAAAACAACTGATAAACATATCAGTATCTAATTTCCTGTCAAAGCAGGTC
>NW_006297883.1:0-259 GCF_000327345.1 Myotis davidii
TCTCTGTAAAAAATCAACAAAATATATATTAAACAAATAATAATAATAATTATGTCAGCCTGTGAATTAGATGATGACGATGACAGGTAACATTTTCTTAAGTGCTCTGTGCCAGGCATTGAATTAAGCATACAACAGAATTGTCTATTTAATCCTCACAAAAGACCTATGAATTGTAAGTACTGTTGTTATTGCCATTTTATAAACAAGATATTTGAAGTTTAGAGAGATCACATAATTTTTGTTTAAGTGTTGTGTT
>NW_006297884.1:0-1076 GCF_000327345.1 Myotis davidii
AAGCACCTCTGAGAGAAAGCCTCCCTTGAGTTCAGCCAGATGCCAGACAGTCCACTTTCTCCCTTTATGAGTCTTGGTCCCCAGAGACTTGCCCAGAACTGGAGTTCAGAGCAGTCAGGAGCTTGTGACTCCCTCCCGATTGATAAAGACAGCCGTGTCCTCAGTTGCCAGCCCTTTCCACGTGTGCCTCCGTACCTCTGCACTTTACTTCCGCACCTCTTCTGAGTCTCAGTGTGCTTTTCTCTTTCCTTCTAGTTGTAGAATTTTCACTAATCCAGCCTTCCTGTGGTCTGGATGATGTCCATTTTGTCTTTTAGTTGTATTTTTGAAGAGGTTGCGCGAGGCAAGCAATTTCAGATGTTTACCTATGCTGCCATCTTGGTTTCTCTCGTTATATCTAACTCTTTAAATAACCATGATTTCTACTAGATGGGCAAGAAAGAAAACCACATGTTTATTAGAAATGTTCTACCCAATTTTATATACATCCACCTATTAATTCCTTCTGTATCTCCTTTTCTTTTTTCTTCAAGAAAAATACTTATCCTTATATGTCCATAACCCCACTTTATTCATCTCCAAATTTAAGAATTAGACATTAAACTGTTCAGGTATTTAAGTTCCCTGTACATTCCTTCTCAATTCTATTTATTTTCCTCTTATCCCAAAGTTAACTATATATTTGACCTTGTAAAGCCCACATTAACTTCTATTAAACAAATGGCATCTTCTCTTACCTAAACATGAATTTCACTTCTGTTTTACTCTTCTTTCTTTTATATCTTGTGCTTTTTTCATCCCTTCGGGACTATTTCCATCAGCATATGACTTCTATTTTTAAAAAATACACAATTCATATTCTCCTTTACAATAACACCCCTTGAGAGAATTGAGAAATCTCACTATATGTACTTGTGATCTACAGAAATTAATCATGTCAAGACACCAATCATGTGCACCAATCATGCGCACAATGTCTAATAAACATTTATTGTTCATAGTTTATGTTACTTGACCTACTACCATTAGATTCTGTTGATCAATCTCTTCTTGAAAGATTTGGCTTGGATTCCAGA
>NW_006297885.1:0-305 GCF_000327345.1 Myotis davidii
CTCTCTCCCCCTCCCTCCCTCCCTCTCCCTCTCCCTTACTCTCTCTCAAATCAATTTTTAAAATATCACAGACTGGGGGTTTAAACAACAGACGTTTACTTCTCACAATTCTAGAAGCTGAAAGTCCCAGATCAAGCAGGGTTGGTTCCTGGTGAAGGCACTCTTCTTGACTTGTAGGAGAGAGAGAGAGAGAGAGAGAGAGAGAGAGAGAGAGAGAGAGAGAGAGAGAGAGAGAGAGAGAGAGAGGGCCCAGCCAGCGTGGCTCAGTGGTTGCTTGTTGACCTATGAACCAGGAGGTCACAGTT
>NW_006297886.1:0-638 GCF_000327345.1 Myotis davidii
GAATTCTCAGAAAGAGGAACTAAACAAACAATCGCATTTACCATGGCAACAAAAGTAATTAAGGTGCTTAGGAATAAACTTAGTTAATGATGGATGGCCTTGAATTGGGAGCCCATCTGAGAGTCCTGAGGTTGTTAAATCGCTAGATAAGGTACAGCCTTTCAGCCACGTTCTCGGGGCTCTCTTGTTACTCAAGGCACACGGCAGAGATGGAGGTATAGGCAGGTTCTCTCATTTCTTTTATTATTATATCTTTAATTCTAAAAAAATGCCATATTACCATTTTTCTGCTCTGTTAGTTCATGTATGTTACTATTTAAAATATATTTTTTATTGATTTCAGAGAGGAAGGGAAATAGATAGAAACATCAATGATGAGAGAGACTCATTCATCAGCCTCCCCCTGCAAGCCCCCCACTAGGAATCAAGCCCACAACCCGGGCATGTGCCCTGACCAGGAACCGAACCATGACCTCCTAGGTCATAGGTGGGCACTCAACCACTGAGCCACACCGGCCGGGCTGTTCATTTATAAAAATGCACATGCCATCTTCCCCAAAGTTCCATCTCCCCTCTCACAATCATTATCTTCACATTGTGGTATAAATGAGAAGGCTAACCCCTATTTTGTAAAACTA
>NW_006297887.1:0-605 GCF_000327345.1 Myotis davidii
CTATCTATCTATCTATCTATCATATATATATATATACATATATATATATAAAGTTACAGTGAAATTAAGGAGCTAAGTGCGTTCTATCACTTTGAGACTCAGAAGTATCGGGTGAAATGCCGCGGGATTTTCTGAATAATGTCATAAAACTGTACGGGGAACATTGTGGGAAACTGAGGCAGGGGCTTGCACTCTCATTCCCTGGCTATCTACTGCTCACCTGGGTCAGGACCCCAGGAGCTTCCTTGACATTTCAGAAACGGATGAGGCCTCAGGCCATTGGTCACCCAGCCAGGGTAGGACAGAGCCAGGCCCCAAAGGGTTCTGTTGGATTCCGTAGTCTGTGACATAGCATTGTCTATTCTTCTCAGTCCCCTTCCCACTCCTTTGCTATTTTTATTGATTTCAGAGAGGGAGGTAAAGAGAAATATCAGTGATGAGAGAGAATCATTGATGGGCTGTATCCCACAAGCCCCATGCTGGGGATCGAGCCAGCAACCTGGGCATGTGCCCTGACTGCGACCTCCTGGTTCATAGGTCGATGCTCAGCCATTGAGACATGCTGGCTGGGCATGTTATTATTATTATTATTATTATTATTATTA
>NW_006297888.1:0-1996 GCF_000327345.1 Myotis davidii
ACAGAAACTAACACTATGTTCATACCAAAGAATGCATCAGCCGAATCTCCATCTGCAATGGAAGTCCAAGCAACTCAATTCCAATCAAAAGCAATTTGCCAGGTAGCGTAAGCGAACTCTGAATGCCTTATATTTGGTTGAAGCCACATGCATTGTGTTTGTACCAGTGAGAAAACACAGAGATGGATTTATTTACTCTGCCACCAAAGACGTGTAATGTCACGATGCAGGCGTAGAGAAAAACACAATATCAAAGAAATCACACACCACTTCCAGTTAAATTCAATAGCAACAAAGAGGATCTATTAAGCAAATGTAGGAAATGTTAACAAAAACGATAAGAGTAAGAAGCCCCACAATTGCACAACCTGAGGCTACTCTCAACCAGAAGAAATAAAATATATTTGTGTGCTAGATGAGAACGCAAAGTGTGCTTGATTGTCGGTGATGCCAAAAGGCTTCTCGAAAAATTGGGAATCACAATTCTGAGTTGCCACACTCAAAACAATATTACATTGTTGGTCACATTATTGCAATGCCAATTCCGCCCTACATGTCATCACCAGCTGCGAAGCTATCCCCAGCTTCTCTATTAAAAGGATCCGACATGACATCCATGTCTGCTCATAGATTTAATATTAAGGCGTTGAAGTTTAGGAAACCTACCTGACATGCGAATACAACCGATAGTGATTCATTCCGTAATATTGTGAATGTGAGTTTCGGATGAAAGCGAAATAAATGTTTTAGCGTTAGAAGACAGGGAAGAACCTCTAAGAGATTAGACAAGGTCTTGTGTTGGGCCTGCTGCAACATGACAACAATCCTCGTAGCTCTGATTCAGAACGGGATCAATAACGTTATTTTTTCTCACGCTCTGGGTGAAGTTGGAAGCCACCAGTAATTGAGAATGCTACTGGATTCTTAATTAAGAAAAGGGTGTAGCTTGTATTTTGTATTAAGGAAAAATGTCAACCCAAAATTTCTACATATGATATGATGGTCGGGGTGAGACCAAAACACTCTTTGCATTACAACGTGATGCATACGAGCCCATACAATATCAGCAACTGGGAATTACTCAACAAACTCTCAACCACCAATGTGTTGCCGGGTCTCTATCCGACCCTGGATGCTTAATATTCTGATGAACCCAGAGGGGTTATATTGAGCATGAGGCACAAACAGATTGCTCTATTGTCTCCAAACTCACCCGCTTATAATATGAAACAGCATAACACAAAGCAGTCAATATTTTGGGGCAGGCGGAGATTTTTGCGGCTGAATTTAATGTGAGCCAGCATGATGCAAGGAACAGTTGCAAGCAAGCAACTGGAACTTGTGAAGCAGCAGCACCCACACAGTCATACGCTCTGTTCATGATAACAACCATCCGAGGAAGAATTGTACGGGGGTAAGGGACCTGGAAATGTGAGGTGTTTGATTGCTCGTTTTGGTAGGACGTGTGTTACGAAGATGATAGAATACCATAGACAACCGCCCTTATGGCATTATAACATTATTAGATTTCCTGCCTAATTGTGTATTCTGCCTTTAGTTTTGTCAGCAATTGAGTAGCTAAAACCACTCTCCCTGTTTCTTCCATGCAAACAGATTTAAAATCCAGCTGATGGGTTGTTGATTACTGGTTTGAAGCACAGAAAACCTATCCAAACACCGACCGTAGCCGAAAATGCTTCAATCACCATAATCCCAACAGTTGGTTTGGATAACAAAAAGAAACAACCACTAGAGCAAGAAAGCATCTGGCAAGCGTTGAAGCTCCACTAAACATCCTGCATAAACATCAATGCAACGTGGTACTGAGCCTTGCAACAATGAGCTAGGCCAAGTCAGTATCGTTTTTTCTCTCCCACTCCCTGGTTGGAACAGATATGTTCTAGTGATTCGAAATTATGTAATCAGTCAAAAGAAAAAACAAAATTCAAAAGCAAGAGTGTTTTTCAAAGAAGCATAAGTAGAGAAATGCAGTGTT
>NW_006297889.1:0-1362 GCF_000327345.1 Myotis davidii
CGCGTCTGCCTATATCACCGCCATCTTCTTTCTTCGTATTTTAAGTATTAAGGCTTTGAGCATTTTTTTATGGAAAACTTCCCTAAAACATATGATACATAGCCCTGGGTTTTTCCAGCGGAAATTACTGAATGTAGTAATCTATACCCTGATGGCTCAGGCATTCACAGCAAACATCCCTGATTATACTGTGCAGTAGTACAATATTGTCTGTTTTTTAAAAAATCCCCTCCTTCTCCTTTAAGTCAGTCTGTCACTTTCTCTGCTGCTAATGTATCTCTTTCTAATATCCCCACTCCCTCCATGCACAACCCTTCTAATTTGTAGCTTTTCTTTACTGTGAACTGAAAAAAGCAGGATTGGTAAGGACTGTATGTTAAATAAGAGTTAAGAAGGCACTGAAAATAAGGATGAGGAAATAATTACAGCCTTCAAGGCAGCAGCTTTGTAATACCTAAAGGTTTCTATCTTAAGATAACTTTCCCATCTCTTCCAGTTGAAACTAAGTTTTGAAGGGGTGATGTTGTGAGAGAGCTACCTTCAAATAAGTGAGTTTGTTCTAAACAGACCATCTAGGCATGGACTAAAGCAGATATTCCAATGGCTTCTTTTTCTGAACCTAAAAAAAAAAAAATCTTAATGAATGACCTGTTCCCACAGTTATTTAACATCACATAATTGCACAATTCACATTCCAAATACTTTTCTCGATGTTATTCACTTTAATCTTAACAGCACTGTTGAGATAGGAAGGGCCAAGCTCATTGTCCCAGACTACAGATAAGGAAATGGAAGATGGAGAAAGGTGAATGAATTGCCCACAGTCATACAGTATTTTGGGTTCCTAGGTTCTCATTCAGGGCTCTTCTCACAACACTAAGGTTTCCCATGACTTTCTTTCACCTTTCCCATGTTCAAAAGGTAACTAAGCCCTGCCATTGGTGAGAAAGACTTGCTCTGTTTCCTTTGGGCTTGCTTCTTTAGATTTTTCTAGGCTCTGCCAGATGTCTTTACAAATCAGCTCATTTTTCTTCTGGCAGAGCTCAAAACCCTCTGATTTTATTATGTTGAGGGTTGTCAGTGAATTAAAAATTCAACAAATGTATAGTCCCAACTTGCCATCAAAAGTTAACAAATGTCACCAGTAAGGATGTTTCTCATAAGCGGACACTGAAAAATACATCCCAGAAGATACATAACAGCTCATTTTATTTCATGGCAGCATGAAAAATCACCTCCTCAAGACATTCATTAACCTTTTATTTCCTCCATAAATAATCAGTCAGAAATGTGGCTCATATTTTAAGTTAATCAAAAACAGCACCTTTACTCACATAATCTCTCTCTCTCTCTCTCTCTCTC
>NW_006297890.1:0-5362 GCF_000327345.1 Myotis davidii
ACATTTTGTTTACCCATTCATCAGTTGATGAATGTTTGGGTTGTTTCTGGTTTGAGGCTCTTAGAACTCGCTACTATGAACATTTGTGTACAAGTTTTTTGTGTGAACATGTTTCCATTTCTTTTGGGTGTGGACCTAGAAGTGGAACTTCTGGGCCATCTGGTGACTCATTTTCCAACGTGGCCCCACTATTTTACATTTCCACCAGCAAAGTATGAGGGGTCCAATTTTTAAACATTCTCATGAATGTTTTTTATTTTATTTTAAATATAGCGATCCTACTGAGTGTTGAGTGGTATTTTATTATAATTTAGAGCGGAGCTATTGACTGTAGGTTGACTTGACCTTGAACTCCATAAGGGAAATCTCTTCTATGCTCAGCCTTCACCCAGCCTCTGCCAAATCTCTCAGGCCCTTGGTAGGAATGGGCTCCTCCTACATGTGAGCAAGGATGGACTTGAGTTCTTCATTTTCAGTTGACCTCAGTTCTTCACTTTTAAGTGACTAACCTTGCTAGTTCCTTGGGTGAATGGATGCCCTCAAATAAAAGTTCACAGGATCTGTCCACTATGAACAAATATTCCTATGGCCTGAGACTGGCCCTGCAAATTCAGATAGGCTTCCATTCTCATGTTAGTAAGTATATTTAATATAGTAAATGTATTTACTATATTATATAAATATATTGACTATATTATATTTATATTTATAAAAATATAAATATATTTACTATATTAAATAGCAGCTAGATTTCTTCTCTCCACTTTTCTGGATTCCTACCAGAGAAACACTCTGACCTTTGGAGGGCCCTCCCAGTGCCCTGGAAGGAATTTGATTTGCCTTTTGTCAGGAATAGACATTCAGGGCAGTTCATTTGATAGAGGGGTGCAAATTCCATCTGCCACAGACACTGACCTCGATCATTTAAAGACTAAAACTTCTCAATCCCTCCCCTGAAGAATAGCCCCATATTACTATTGGTATGCAACTGGGTAATGGGTGCAAAGACTCTTCTTTCAGGATCCTGCACTGATGGGACTTTGAGGGACGGTCTCCAAGGGTACATATGTGTCTGGTGGGTCAAGGAGACTCGCCCTGCTTTCATGGGCAGTGGCTGAAGTTCTGGAGCAATATTTCAGCTAAAGGGTTTCCCCCTGAGAAGCATGGTGTCTAGACCCCAAGCCAGGCTCCCAGTCCAGAGCACCAGGGCCAGGAAAAGGTGCCCACATAACATCTGGCTGTGAAAATTAGTGGTTCTGTTAATCAGGGAGAGATGAGAGTCCACTAGAGACCAGGTGCCCCCTGAAAAGGCTGACACACAAAATTTCATTCACAGACACTCACCCTGGGCTCCTTCAAAGGAGGAGTGGAACAGATTAGAGTTGCATGAGGAGAGTCTGGGGTTTATGTTTCTGGCAAGAGAGCTGAAGGGACAGACACCACAATCCCTGTGCTGAGTCATTTTTCTATACCTCAGACACCATTGTTCTTGGGCGGAACACTCCCCTATGTGTAGTATCAGCCTGGGTGCCACAACAGCATCTTCCCGGAAGCCTGACCAGCACCTCCCCCTTACAGGACAACCACTTGCCCCAACCTGGTGACTCATTGTGAAACTACCTCCAGTGCTACTGCCAGAGGCTCTTCCAGTGACGGAGCCTAAGAGCAGCCCGTGGATGAAGGCCAGCAGAGGCAGATCTCTGAGTGCCTTGAGACTCTTACTGACATGCCCCGAGCCTGGTGCCGGTAAAAGCCAGTCTTGGTATGTAGCTTCATCCTTCCATCCTTCACACACTCAGACCCTGAAGAAGTAGCCACAAACTCTGGATCACTTGTAGCTACAAACAGGTTGCCCAGGGCCAGTCACAGACAGCATCTTACATTTTCCTGCACCAGATTCCTTCCCAAGAGACCCAGAACCAACACACCCAGTGGCCAGCATCAGATAACATCAGAGCAGGATCTAATTAGCTCTACAAGCAAGGTATCTAAAGGATGATATCAGCAGGCACCAAACATAGCTGAGGTAAATTCTGCTTCAGATGGTCAGCACCTGCACAGAAGCTCTCATGTGATGGTGAGGGTTGAGCCTCAGAGTCAGCCAACCTGAGGGTCAATCCACACATGAAGAGGCCAATAGCAATCAAGACTCAATAACAACAAGATGGTCCATATGACCCACAAAAGGGACATTCCTGGAGTACCCAACTCAGGTGATCAAGGAGACTACACTATTGGACCCCCAAGGACACCTACTACATAAGGCCACCACACAAAGACTAGGATCCAAAATAGGGAGACAAAGAATCAGGCCTCAAATGAAATAACAAGAGAAATATCCAGAAAAAGAGCTAAATGAAATGGAAGCAAGCAATTGATCAGATAAAGAATGCAATGTAATGGTTAAAAGGATGCTCAACAGCATGAGAAAGGACATAGAAACCATAAAAAAGAACCAATCAGAAATGAATAATACAATATCTGAAATGAAAAATACACTGGGAAGAATACACAGTAGGTGTGATGAAGCAGAGGGTCAAATCAGTGATTTGGAAAACAATGTAGAAAAAACACCCAATCAGAGCAGCAAAAAGAAAAA
The DNA here is from genome assembly GCF_000327345.1 of Myotis davidii. Lineage (NCBI taxonomy): Eukaryota > Metazoa > Chordata > Mammalia > Chiroptera > Vespertilionidae > Myotis > Myotis davidii. Next base: position 2,600 of record NW_006297890.1, read on the forward strand.
AATGATTAAATAGAATGAGGATAGTTAAAGGGACTTTTTGGACAACATGAAGCATAACAACATCTGCATTACAGGAGTACCAGTGGGAGAAGAGAGAGAGCAAGAGATTGAGAACCTATTTGAAGAAGTAATGACCGAAAACTTCCCTAATCTGGTGAAGGAAACAGACATACAAGTCCAAGAAGTGCAGAGAGTTTCAAACAAAATGAACCCAAAGAGGTCCCCACCAAGACACATCATAATTAAAATGCCAAAGATTAAAGACAAAGAGAAAATCTTAAAAGCAGTAAGAGAAAAGCAAGTGAGCTCCTATAAGACAGTCAGTTGATTTCTTAACAGAAACATTTCGGGCCAGAATGGAATAGTATGAAATAATTAAAGTGATGAAAAGCAAGGACCTGTAACTAAGACTACTTTATCCAGCAATGCTGTTATTTAAAGTTGAAGCAGAAATAGAGAGCTTCCCAGACAAGAACAAGTTAAAGGAGTTTGTTTCCACCAAACCAATATTATAAGAAATGCTAAAGTGCCTACTTGAAGAAGAAGAAGAAGAAGAAGAAGAAGAAGAAGAAGGGGAAGGGGAGGAGGTGGAGACAGAAGAACAAAGTTTAAAGAATAAATTGGCAATAAATCTGTACCTACCAATAATCAATTTAAATGTAAACAGCTTAATGCTCCAATCAAAAGACATAGGGTAACTGAATGGATAAGAAAACAAGACCCATATATATGCTGTCTATAACAGACCCACCTCAGAATGAAAGATATACACAGACTAAAAGTAAAGGAATGAAGAACAATATTTCATGCAAATGGAAATTTTAAAAAGCTGGAATAGTAATACTTATATCTGACAAAATAGACTTTAAAACAATGGCTATAATAAGAGACAAAGAAAAGCACTACATAATAATAAAGGGAACAATCCAACAAGAGAATATAACCCTAGTAAACATTTATGCACCCAATATAAAAGCATATAAATATGTAAAGAAAATATTGATGGACAAAAAGGAAGAGATTGACAATAATAAAATCATAGTAGAGGATTTTAACACCCCATTGACATCAATGAATAGATCGTCCAGACAGAAAATCAACAAGAAAACAGAGACCTTAAATTGCATACTGGATATGATGTATCTAACTAATATCTTCAGAGTATTTCTCCCAAAGCAGCAAGTATATATTCTTTTCAAGTTGCTCATAGATCATTTTCTAGGATAGACCACATATTAGGACACAAAACAATTCTCTAAATTTAAGAAGATTGATACCATATCAAGCATCTTTTTTTTTAATCATAATGGTATGAAACTAGAAATCAGTCCAGTCAAAAAACTGAAAAACACACAAAGACATGGAGGCTAATTAACATGTTACTAATCAAAGAATGGGTTAATAATCAGATCAAGGATGAAATAAAAAGATACTTTGAAACAAATGAAAATGAGAACACAACAACCCAAATTCTATGGGACATGGCAAAACCAGTCTTAAGAGGGAAATTCATAGCATTAATGGCTTATTTCAAGAAACAAGAAGAATCTAAAATAAACAACCTAACTGTACACTTAAAGGAACTTTAATAAGAATGACAAAATCCAAAGTGAATTGAAGGAAGGAAATAATAAAGATAGAGCAGGAAGAATAAAAAGGAATAGAGTTTAAAAAGACAATACAAAAGGTCAAGGAAACTAAGAGCTGGTTCTTTGAAAAGATAAACAAGGTTGACAAATCTTTAACCAGACTCATCAATAAAGAAAGAGAGGACCCACATAAATAAAATCAGAAATGAAAGAGGAGAAGTAACAACTGACAGCACAGATACAAATAATTGTAAGAAAATGTTATGAACAACTATATGCCAACAAATTCAATAATCTAGAAGGAATGGATAAATTCCTAGAAACATACAATCTTCCAAAACTAAATCAGGAAGAATCAGAGAATCTGAGTTGACACTAGTGAATTTGAAGCAGTAATAAAAAAACTCCGACAAACAAAAGTCCTGGACTGGCTTCACAGGTGAATTTTACCAATCACTCACAGCAGAAATAACACCTGTCCTTTTCAAACTATTCCAAAAAATTTAAGAGGAGGAAAAACTCCCAAGTTCATCTTATGAAACAGGCATTATCCTAATTCTAAGACCAGATAACGACACTGAAAAGAACAAAAATTATAAACCAATATCCCTGATGAATATAGATGCTAAAATTCTCAACAAAATATTAGCAAATCAAATCTAGAAATACATTAAACAGATCTTACACCATAATTAAGGGATTTATTCCTGGATTGCAAGGTTGGTACAATTTCTACAAATCAATAAATGTGATATACCACAAAGTGAAGGATAAAAACCACATAATCAATAGATGCAGAAAAAGCATTTGATAAAATCCAGTACTTATCCTATATAATAAAAGTGTAATATGCAAATCGACCGAATGGCAGAAGGACCGGTTGCTATGATGCACACTGACCACCACAGGGCAGATGCTCAACGCAGGAGCTGCCCCCTAGTGGTCAGTCCCACCAAATGGTGCCAGATGCCAGGCTCACAGCTAGCGAGCGCAGCTGTGGCGGATTGAACCTCTCCCGCCTCCATTGCAGCACTACCGAGTGGCAGGGGCAGGCCCAGCAGGGTGGGATGAGCAGGAGTGGCACCCTGGCCACCTGCTGCTTCACACATTACTATATCCCTCAAGGGATGTCAGACTGCCAGATTGGGCCGAAACTGGCAGTCCAACATGCCCT
>NW_006297890.1:5546-5870 GCF_000327345.1 Myotis davidii
ATAATGTAAACATCTGATATGCAGGATGGTCTTAGGCGACCCCTGTGAAAGGGTTGTTCGACTGCCAAAGGGGTCATGATTCCACAGGTTGAGAACCTCTGCTCTATAGGCAAAAACTACAAGTGTTTCCCTTTTGATCAGGAACAAGACAGTTTGTTCAATTTCACCATTTTCATTCAACACTAGAGGCCCGATGCACGAAATTCATGCAAGGGGGCTTGGTCTCCGCCTCTGCCTTGGCCCCTGCCACTGTGGCTTCGTCCGGAAGGTCGTCCGGAAGGATGTTTGGTCTAATTAGCATATTATGCTTTTATTATTATAGAT
>NW_006297890.1:5960-13088 GCF_000327345.1 Myotis davidii
AACAAAAACAATAAATAGGTGTGAGGGATTTTATGGGGAATCTGTAAAATTTTCTACAACTCATTTATATTGATATTGCTTTACTTGGTAAAGTTACTAAAAGTCCTTAATTTGTACACTATTATATATATTTAAATATTATATATATATATAGAGAGAGAGAGAGAGAGAGAGAGAGAGGAGATTGATTTTTAGTATAGGTACAGTCCTGCCTAACAAAGATGCTTCAAGCCTGTGAAATTATAATTTTATATCACTTCTGATTAGAGGCTGTATGCTTTGGATTCTAGGTGTTTATTTTTAGGTCTCAGGGGTTTGGAGAGAATAAAATGTGCTTTTTTTCTTGTGAATGGGTTTCCTTATGATTGGTTACTTTGATTTAGAAAAATTATCAGCCTAGAATTAAAAAATGGAGGGTACTCTAATTTCTTGCGTTTTTGGACATACCTCAGAAAACTATCCTCACCCACCCAACCTGACAAATGACTGGCACAGCTTTAGGGATAATCATTGGCTTTTTGTCCTTGTGACCATGAAATCGCACCATAGAGCACATTACAAATCAGGAAGCACCAGCACCACCCAGTGGCCTTGAATGAATTTAGCAGCTCCTTGGAAATATGACTCTGAAGTCCAGTGCCTCTCTGAATGGTGTATTACATAGGCATGCCTGAGAGCACCAGGATTTAACTTTTGCAGAATTGAATCCATTATCGGTAGTTCTGATCTTACTTTGTTATCCTACTTTCTGGAAAGATCAGACAATTTATAGGACAAGAAAATGGAGTTTGGTGTATGTTAATGACTTTTGGCTCTTTTTGGCAATGAGTATATTTATAAGTAGTGAGCTAATGTCTGTTTTTGAAAGTTAAATAGGAGTTTATGAGAGCTAAGAAGCATCACAAAATGAGTGACACAAATTATCCTCTCCACCAAGAGTATGGAAAGTCTAAGGCCTCCAAGGAGAATTTATTTTCTGTAAAGGCTCAAGACACCTTTCTATACCACTTTCTAGATGACAAAGATTCTCTCCAATAGGGAATGGTATTTCTTTTTCTAGATGGATAGCAAACAAACTTCTGGTAATTTATTTGTTCTTTGTAGCTGCTGATTAATATACACATTATAAACAATACTTGCTGCTGGGTTAGATTTGAAAAGTGCACAAAAGTAGAAATTAACAGCAAGGGGGAAATATAGCTTAGTCCCTCTATTATACACAATGACTGCTAATGTTATTATTTTGTGTGCCTCTATCCTGAGCAAACTGTGGAGCTAGATTTGCCTTGCTTTAAATCTCAACTGGACCATTTGGTGGCTGTGAAATGGACAAGTTACCCAATCTTCTCAGTGTCCCGGTTGCCTCATCTCTAGGTGGGGATACGTAATAGTTATGCCGATAGGGTTATGAGGATTAAACAAATATAAGTTTTCAGAATAGTGCCTGCATATCGTTAACACCATGTGTTAGCTATTACTTTTCCATTCCTCTATTTCTTCCAACTCCTTCTTACAGTTATTAGATACTATGCACCAGGCATCCTGATAGAAACTAATATTTTTGGGTGTTCTTCCAGGGTTTTTTTGCAGTTTCCTTCTGTCCTTTATTATGTGAAACTGTACTTGTTATTTTGTATCTTTAAATATTATATTTTAATGTTATTTATTCATTAGTGCAATTCTTTTAGTGATTGGTAAATATGATCACCTGTTACAATTTAGCCTGGTATAAGATAACACAATTTGTAGATATTGACTTTTATTAACATGCAAAATGAAAAGAAACAAAAAAAGGCAAAAAAAGTGGTTTGCTTTTTAAAATAAAAAATATAACATGATGTATTTTGGAATCTAAATTTCTGATTTTCATTGGTAGATGCATTTAAATATTTTTTATCTCACCAAATACCACCTATGCATCTATGTACAGGGTATGGTGCTAAGTACTGGTGATGTAACAATCAATAAGGCACTTTCTTGAAAAAAAAAAATGAAGTCTGAGATTCTCAAAACAACGCAGAGGGAACACTGGGAAGAGCAACTAACTGAAGAAGTTGAAATTTGAGCTGTAATTGGAGGATCAATAGGACTTTTCTGGTAAGGAGGGATATGGGAAAGTATTCTGGGCAGAAGTCAGGAATGAGTAATATTGCAAGTTGGGAATTGTCCATAAAATACTACAGCATCATCCATAAAAAAGTGTGGAGTGTTCGGGGAGCAGGAGGCAGGATGAGAGATCAGGATGACAATGTTTCTTGGGCCCAGAAAAATTCAAGTGTATCACTGGAACAGTAGAAATACGTAGTAATAATAAGAAAAAGAGCTGCTGTAGAAGGAAGGATTATAAAAGTAGAGATGGTTCATGTCCAGTGATGGAGACATGTGACAGGACTTTAAACAAGTCAGGGGCAGTTGTGTGACTTTGGCCATCAGTGACCTTAGCCAAAAGCAGTTTGAAGCTGAGGAATATGAATGGGAAGAAAACAAGCTGAGACAGCGACAAGACTCCTCTGCCAGTATTCTGGGCAGAACAGCCAGGAATGAGGAAGAGGAGAAAGACTGCTGGGGAAAGGCGGTAGAGAGCCAACTACGATTGTGAAGTATCTGCATGACGGAGCTTGGAGAATTTCTGCAGAGCAAGAAGTCTGACTGGTGGTTTATTAATATAGCATATGATATTTACTTCATCCACTGGTCTGAAATTAAGAATAAGACTTAGAATTAAGTTAGACTCTATTCCTATATATATATTAATATATCTTCAGTCTCAGACTGGAACACAAACCTTTAATTTTAGTTTGAAGATGGGCGAGGACCACAACTTGGGATTTGGTTCAAAGCTTTCATTTTGGTTTACCACAAAGCAGTTAGCAAGCTGGGTTAGGATATAAATGAAATAAGGATGCAGGTAGGGGAATTTAGTTGCCCAGTTCCTATCAACCACAAAAAATGTTGGTGGCCTTAGCACCAACATCGAATACCTGCTAAGATTCCATAGCAGTAATGGCATATTTCAGAGCCAAGTGGTCAAATGGCACATGGAGCCAAGAGCATGACAGAGTTGTCCTTTTTGATACTCTATATCTTTTAAATTGCCCTCAATAGAGAAAATGCTGCAAAGAATCATTGATTTTAAAAAGGGTAGAAAGTAAGTTATTTTGTCTATTTTTCAGGGAATTGTATGTTACTTTTAATTAACACTAAACTAAGATCAATTTTAGTATTTATAGCATGTTTTTAATCATCAGTATAAACACATCTTCAGTTTTTTATTCTTATGGCCTCTTATTTTCAATATATTATCTACAAATCTCTGTGTGTTTATCTATTTACGATGTTAGCCATTATATTTGGTAACCTTGGTCTGACTAGCTGGAAATGAGGTCCTAACTAACTGATGGTGATAGAGCAGAAAGTAGGGTTAGGCCCTTACAAAATGTTTGATGCACTTTTGCTAGTGAGTCTGAAAATGGTTTTGATCAGAAATCTGGAAATGACGATAACTGGAATTTCTGAGCATATCATAAACTTCGTAAAAATTACCAGTGACAGAGAAAAAAGGCTTATATTATATTTAATAGTGTTAATTCTGAAGATGTCTCAAACTTCCACAAAGGCTAGTGAAGTGTTCAATGTAGAAACCGGTACAAATTTTGGTAAACTTGTTAAGAAACAAAATGCTCCAAGGAATGTTCTGAACATTATTTTCACCAGAAAAGTGAAGATAATTTTCATAGTTGTTTGAGGTGCTGTAATATGTCTACTGATACTCCCAGCTGTTTTACCAAATTAGCTGTCTGTTCTAAAATCCAAGTGAGGCTTGGGTTTTCAGAAGGTGTTTGCTCCTGTGTTCCACAACATTCTAAAGATGAACAATCTACCCCACTAAGACTATTGCTACAGATTTTGTTAAACTCAGCATTATTTTCACAGAGTCTTTCATCTTCAGCTTCATAAATCTTTTTCTCAGCTGGAGATACATGACAAAGGTCCATATCCTGAATGGAGTCCAATAAATCTACCACATGTGGCTGTGGGGTGATTGATTTCAGATGTTTGAGCACATACTCTTCACAATGGCCAACTGCATCCAGAAGGTTATTTATTTTACTGATCAAAGCCGAACTGTTATCATGAAGGTGACACCAGGAGAGCAAAGCACTGAATGAAAATATAAACAAGAGTTTAATAGGGAAAAAATTAAACAATCATAGGCTTTTTGAACTTGCTATGCTACCTGTTTCTTTTCTAGATAACACCATGCAAAGCGAATTAATAACAATAATGCAAGTCAAAATAAAGTAATAATGGCAAAATAGGATTAAAAAATATATATCTTTCAACAGGAATTAAACAATTGGGCTTAACCATATAAACTGTTTCTATATCATAACCCCTCCTTCACAGATCTACACCTGCTGTTCCTCATTTTAAGATTTCCCCCTTATGACTGTGTAGCTTCCGTTGAAGAGGGATACAATGAGAGAATGAGAGAGAGAGAGAGAGAGACCAGAAAAATTAGTTTTTCCTTTAAAGACATCAAACAGCTTCTAAACTAGTGATTCTCAATCTTGGATGTACATTAGAATCAGGTGGGGAGCTCTTGAAACTATCAAGATCTAGGTCATATCCCAGACCAATTAAACCAGAATCTCTAGGCTAGTGGTATTATTTTTTAAAGCTGCCCAGCTGATATCAAGGTGCAGCCAAGGTTGAAAACCATTGTTCTAATCATATACAGCAGTTGCTTGCCATCAAAACTGAAGATTAGGAAAATAAGTTTTTAGGCCACTTCCCTTTCCCAACTTTGTTATAAGCAGACACTGTTTGCTGAGCTAACAATTTTCTTGAAGAAGGTAAAAATCATTCTATTCCTAATATATATTTTTCTTACTTTTCTAGTATAGATAGTACTTTTTTTTGATAGTTCAGATTGTTCAGATAATCATGACATAAAAAGATTGTGAAAAGTAATGATGTTTTAAAATGGAATCAATTGATGAAAAAGACTTAGCAATAAGCTAAGCTTATAAAGGATTTAACCTGATGTAAAGATAAAGATGATACTACTACTTTCCTATGGTAGTAGACTACGTATTCTGATTCTTACCATTGAATTTTCTAAAACCTTAAACAATACATTTTTTGTTGTTTTGATAACTTATTTTCTACCCTTTAAAAAATCAATGATTCTTTGCAGCATTTTCTCTATTGAGGGCAATTTAAAAGATATAGAGCAGAGGTCCTCAAACTTTTTAAACAGGGGGCCAGTTCACTGTCCCTCAGACAGTCCACACATGCGCACTGCGGGCTGGGACGAGTCGGCTGCTAAGCAGGACAGGCAGTGGCGGCAAAAACACGCGGCGGGCCAGATAAATGTTTTCGGCGGGCCGCAGTTTGAGGACCCCTGATACAGAGTATCAAAAAGGACAACTATGTCATGCTCTTAGCTCCACGTGCCATTTGACCACTGGCTCTAAAATATGGCATTACTGCTATGGGATCTTGGCAGGTATTCGATGTTCAGGATTAAAGTAAATGGGATAATTTTTCTCTCTATTACCAGCTATAATTTTCATCATGTACTTCTAGTATAGACTTCTGTCATACTGTGCTCTGCCACATGTGCAAGACTAAAAGCTTTATTCAAAACCTCAAGATCCTTTAAATGACATCGAGATATAGACTGGTGATAGTTCAGGTAGTAAAAAAATACACACCGTCTATCTTTTCTTTGCTATAAAAGACACCTGGCTCACATCTTAAAGTGGATGAACTGATAATCTTGACTTTTTGAAGGCAATACTATTCTAATGCTTTGCAGCCCTCTTGTGGATTTAATACCAGGAAAAGCACTTTTGTTTAAACACTTTGGTTTTCACATACTACTTTTATAAAAATCTCCCAGTAGTTCTGAGGTTAAAATGACTTCAGATTTAAGTTTTAAAAATTACCTCAGTGTTCCTCTGAGTTGTCCATAGTTTATAATGACTTCTGCACCTTCTTTATAACCTTGATTGAAGCCTTGTTGAAGGGCAACTGCTTTGCCAGCCTGTAGTCCATCTCTATAGCCTTCCTAAAAATAAGTAATGAAGAACTGCAGCTGTAACGAACATCAAGTGAACCACTGTAGGTGTTTCTAGAAAGTCATGGAATCAATTTAGAAAATCAATGAAAACAAGCCTTTCCTGTATTATTTAACATCATGGTTCTAAAACATATGGCGTAGCTACACAAAGTAGACTAGACTATACTTCTCATATAAATATATTATTGGTCTATCCCATTAACATCCTGTGTTAGCAGCGGCTTCACAGAAAGGGTACATGGAGAGTTTCATGCCTGGCCCCTTTGCCAATGATTGGCTTGGCATGGTAGGTGAGGAAGCAAGGCAGTAAGTAGGGTTATCAAAGGCCTTGGATAATTAGCTGAAGGAGGGAACGAGGAAACTGGTTTAGCAAAAGGAAAATAAAAAATCCAGCTTTAGAAATTCTGCTTGATATCTACATTCAATTAAACTGCAAATCCACGGCGGGCAGGGCCTTAGGTCCTGCATCTCCCCGCGCGCAAAGGATGCTCAAAAGATGCCCGGCCTCACCTACGGCGTTTCTGAAATCGACAACACGTCGTTGGGCTCAGCCATTATTTGACTGAAACATTAAACAAAAGCAGGCTCAGGGCAGTTTAATGGTTGGCAATGGTAGTGAGTGCAAGTGGACCTCGCCATTTGGTGCCAGGGCTCCACCTGGCAACGGGGGGTGTGGTAAGAAGCTTCATCTCATGAAAAGTTAAACAAATCAGAGACGGGCAAATCGCACCTAACAAATAAAAACCCCCAACGTTAATGCTTTCTCACCCGGTCACCAGTATTCCAGTCAGCCTCCCCGTATAGCCCTCTGACTGCAACCTTACACCCACTGTTTCCACCTACGTACCCGGGTTAACATCACCCCGAACCGTGGGCTCCTCACCCATTCAAGCAGCCCTGCGACCTGCACCAGTCCTCTGACAGCCACAACCAGCATCGTCATGTAAATATCTGATAGGCAGGATGGTCTTAAGACCATCCTGCCTATCAGATATTTACATGACGATTCATAACAGTAGCAACATGACAGTGATGAAGTA
>NW_006297890.1:13336-16070 GCF_000327345.1 Myotis davidii
TCCTCGTCGAACACTTCCCCCTCCTCTCCGCCGCCCCGGACCCCGGGAGCTGCTGGGACCCAGGACATCGCTAGGCAACCCCAAGGCCCGGGGAGCGCAGGAAGCGCCCGCAGCCGCTTCCGGTCTGAGGGGCGGGGATGCCTGGAGTCCTGACTGCCTGGCTCTTTGCAGCAGCTTTCCCCTCACTGGGGTTCTGGGCACGTCAACTTGAGAAACGTTTAAACCTGCAGAGAAGATTTAAAAGTTTATTTGAGCCAAACTGACGACAATTGCTGGGGAGCAAAAGCTCAACAGGTTGGAAAAATGCCTCCAGGGAATGGCAGCTTTGCACCTTATTTTATGTATTCCACCCGAAGGAGGAGGCCCAAGGGGTTGCATGAAATCCATTGGTGGTAGATTAGGGAGGTGGGAGAAAGCAAAGCCGGAAGTCCCTGGGATTGGATAAAAAAAATGAATAGACACATCTATTTATAACGGTGGGGCAGGATAGTTAACAAGGAACATTTACAACACACAGAGGTGGAACCATACAACAAGGGCGGGGGACCCTGCTCTGGAGGGAGATTGTGCCCTGAGGTATATGGCAAAAGGGGATTATTCTGACATTCATAGATGCAAAAAGACAGTGACAGTAGATAGGCTCAGTAGAGAGGGACCTTTTTGTCAAGGAAGAAAACTGGCCTAGGACAGGACTACCCACCACAATTCGCTTTTAGTTAGGAAGTTTTAGTTTCAGACAGTGCTATGAGGTTACTTTAGGTCTCAGTTTGTGAGACCCACCTTGCAGGCCTCCCCTGAGCTTGTCAGGTTTAGTATTTGGTCCCCTTTTAGTCCACAGGCATCTTCAGTTGACTTGCGCCTGTTGTGGGTAAGGTGATTCCTTCCTCACACCAGGGCCCTCTGACCTTGACCTCTGCCAAAGGTAGCCTGGGTGTTGGGGTCCAACCCCAGCAGGTCCAGGGGTCCCCAAAGGTGTGGTCGGAGTTGGCAAAGAAGGAATGACACGGAGACAGCGTTCAGTTGATCAGTAGCCTAGCCAGGATTTCTAGCCAGGATCTCCAGCCAAGTTCTGTCTTTATTCTCCTGTTATATCTGTATTTATACCAGTTGATTTTAATCCTATCCATTCTAGTCCAAAGGCTAGGGCATTTGTTATCTCCATTCCAAAGTCACTACTCTATTGTTCTGTTAAGCACAAGGAATAACTGAAGGAGATTATCCTAAGTAAAGATTATGTAGCTTAAAGGTGATTGTTCGTAGTTAAAGTGATTAATTACTTGCCTTAGTTAAGGGTTTTTATTCCCTTCCTTAGTCCTGTTAATCCCTAACTCCAGGGAAAAAATCCCACCTGGGGAAACAACCTTTCTTGGAGTGGTGACCTTGGTTAAAACACATAGCGCTAAGAAGGGGAGCACACATATTAAGAACAGTATGCCATATATGCCAGGTCCCTTGAAACATATGCTGTGCAGATGTTTCTTCCCTGCAGTGACTGTGTCAAGCAGCAAGGATGGACCGGCTTCTGGCAAATTCCCCCTTTTTAATTTTTTAAATGATAGCGCCTGTAAATCAGCGGACACCTCTCGGATTGGGTTGTTTAAGACTCAGAAGATTGACAAGCAATGATAGTGAGCATAGCAATAAACATAGTGGATGGAGTGTACACAGAGCCTTGTTCCTGTAGAAGGTTGCTGGGCTCTTCAGTTAAGGATTTCAGCTGTCACCAAGTTGGTGGTTTGGTTGTCCTTGTTGATCTGGCTAGCGGGCAGCGTCGCTGGCGACGGGCTTCCCGAAGTGTCAGCGTGTTGAACGGCTGGATCAAAGGGTCCATCAGGGCTGAGCTTGATGGTGGTATCGGTGTCCGGGGAGGAGTCAGCTGTGCCCTGAGTTGGCTGATATGGATGATACTGGGGAGGAGGAGGATGAGACTGAGAAGGAGGGCGGTGTGACATAAGATCGGACTAGTCACTAGATGGTCTGGAATCCACACAGGTGAGTCTGTGTCCTGTAGAAATATACATATCCTCGCCCCCAGGGTAAAAGTCCTGAAAGTAATTCTCTCTATTTGACGAGGGCTTTAGGTTTAGTTAGATCAGGGTTCCAATGTCTGTACATCGGGGAATTTCCCTCAGAATCTACATTTAGTATATTAATTACAAATAGAGTATGTTGTAGAACATGATGAGGAGAGGAATATTTAAACTCATTTTCTTGTAATTTTTTGTAACGGAGTAAATCAAACACAAATGTGCCTATAAAATAGAACTCCCATTTGAGACAAGATATCTCTTCCCCATAATGTAAAAGGGATAGTCGTAATTATATAGGGACAGAATGTTCCTGAATGTTGATCTTCATCAGCCCAAGTTAAAATCTGAGAACTCTTTTTTACATTAGATGCCTTGCCTAGTCCTACTAGGGAAGTGGAGGTGGTGTACGTGGGCCATGAAGAGGGCCAATCCTTCCCTGCTATGCAGGAAACATCTGCTCCTGTATCCAATAGACCTTCAATTGGTTTTCCCTGAATTTGTAAAATTTTTGTAGGTCTAGTAGCATGGATTTCTTGTATCCAAAATGCTGCATCACTAGATCCAAAACCTCCGGCCCTTCTAGCTTCCTGGGTAACAGCTGTCCCTATTTTATGTATTGGTAACAGGAGTAATTGGGCAATTCTCTGGTTGGGCTGAATCTGTATAGTTGTGGTGGGTGGAGAAAGGCAAATCTGTATTTCTCC
>NW_006297890.1:17240-26641 GCF_000327345.1 Myotis davidii
ACCCTTCCATTGATATCTCTGATAAGGCTGTTTAAAGTTTTCTGAATGCAAATCTTTGACAATCAGCCAGGTGAAGAGGTACAGTGAAAAAATCAATCCTGTAAGTCAGTAACAACAACACAATACTCCCGTGGAATTGCCGCAGGGGAGGGCAATCCAGGTTGTAAGGAGCCCATATCTTCCATGGTGGCATTTATGGCTCTAAAATCTTGCAAAAGCCTCCTCTTGCCTGATTTCTTTCTTATGACAGAAGGGAAGGGGGTGCTGATCTTATCCCTACAATAGGAAAGTGTGTGTGGGGGGGAAGGGGGAGCAGGATTGGGCTGAGGAATCTTCAGATCGGTATGTAGATCTGACAAAGTCTTGGCCAATATAAAAGCGGGCTTTGGGGCAAAAGGCAAAGAGAAGTTCTGTGTTATGCACACAGGCCTAGCCTTGGTACCCCTGCCATGCTTAGTTACTGGCTGGGGCATGACTTTGTGGAGTGTGACCTTGGTTGGAAATCTGAGGCGGATTTCCACTTAGTCCTGTAAATGCTAACAGCTGGAGGCTGACAGCTGTATGCCTTTGCCAGGAACAAGATGATCCTTCAAGGTCCTTTCAAATGTGATTCTATTTTTTTCCAAAATAGCGTTTCTTTTTAAAATGAAGTGTAAATAACGGTGACAACCCCCTGTATAAATTTCGGTGTCACAGTGCGAACTTATATTAGGTAGTTGGGATAATAAACTCTAAAAGGGCACAGACCTTTTTCTTGGTTCCTTGTCAAAGTTTCTAGCATACTGGCTTTAATCATTAAATCTCTGGCAACCAGCCAGCAGAATTCCTGATTTCTATGTGTCAAGGGAAGTAGTTTTCCATTTTCCCTTGTCCCTTCTAAACTTTCCTATCTTCTATGAACTTCAGTGCTATTCGGTTGACTAAGTCTTTGGGTGTCATCTTTTAATTTTAATATCATGTTTTCTCTAAGGCCGTATAATATGTATTAAAAATATAATTGTTGCTAGTGTTGAAAATGATGGGAGAACATTCAAAATATGGCTTCTAAAGAGAGGGCTTTAGAATAAGTACAGTAGATAGGTTGATCCTGGGTAGAGTTGCCTTTATTTTAAAGTATTGTGTCTACAGAAGACCCCAGTTGATAATATAGTGTCAAAGCTATGAGGAAAATTATTAGTCCAATATGGAATGTTTGTTGAGTATTAGATAGGATAAGTAGAAATATCAGACAGGAAGGCTGACTGGTGTTTCAAATGGCCAATTGATGGACAGCTATGTCTGAAGCATTTAAGTATGTTCAAATCTGTCTTTCAAAAATGCCTTCCTCAACTCCAAGCTCTCCTTTGGCTACTCTGGGGGGTGGGGTAGGGAGAAATATCAATCAATTGTCTCCTGTATGTGTCCTGACCAGGTATCAAACGTGCAAGCTAGGTATGTACCCTGACTGAGAACCAAAATTGCAACCTTTTGGTGTATGGGGATGATGCTCCAACCAACTGAGCCACCTCACCAGGGCTACTAATATTTCTTAAAGACACTATCCTTTTCCCATTGACTATTCCTGGCTCCCTTGTCAAATATTACTTTAATGTATATGTGGGGGTTTATTTCTGGCCTCTCTAAACCTGTTTCATGATGGGGATTTTTTTTGGGCTGTTTTTATGCCAGTAAAATACTTTTTAAAATACTATAGTTTTGTTATATAGTTTGAAAGCAGGAAGTGTAATTTCTTCAGTTTTGTTTTTTCTCATGATTGCTTTGGCTACTTGGGATCTTTTGTAATTCCATAGAAATTTAGGATTCTTTTTCCTATTTCTGTGAAAAATGTTATTGGATTTTGATAAGGATTGACTTAAATTTGTGAATGGCTTTGGTAGTATGGACATTTTAATAATATTAATTATTTTTATCCATAAATATGGGATATGCTTTCATTGGTTTGTGTCTTCTTTAATTTCTTTCATCAAAGTCTTAAAGTTTTCATTGTATAGATCTTTTACTTCCTTGGTTAAATTTATCTCTAACTGTTTTATTGTTTTTGATGCTATTGTGAATGGAATTGTTTTCTTTATTTTTCAGGTATTTCATTGTTCATGTATAGAAAGGCAACTGATTTCTGTATGTTGATTTTATATCCTGCAACTTTACTAAACTTATTAATTCTAAAATGTTATAGTCGAGTCTTTAAGGTTTTCTATATATAAGATCATATTATTTTCAAATAAGGACAATTTTACTTTTTCTTGTTTTGATTTGGATGTCTTTTATTTTGCTGTGTTGTGTGATTGCTCTAGCTAGGATTTCCAGTACTATGTTGAATAAAAATGATAATAGTGGCCACCCTTGTTTTGTTCCTGATGTTAGAAGAAAAGCATTTAACTTTTCACCACTGAGTCTGATGTTACCTGTGTAATGAATTAGTCAGTAAATTAAAAGATGAATTAGATGATGCTTAGCTTCTAATTTTGATAAATTCTTTTTGAAAAGTTGTTCTGACCTTACTTGTGATTACTAAGAGCAATTATATTAGGTTACATAGTCTATATGTATGAAATGTAGTACAGTGCCTGACACAAATTACCTAACATGTATGGACATTAACATACATTGGTTGATAGATGACTTACTTATTAAGACTATATTTAATTTCATCTTGAAAAGCCAGGGCAAGATTATCTAGGCCAGCTTTGTCCAGGTTGGGAGTTTCTATACAGTATTTGAATGAAGTTAGGTTTTAGTAAGACCTAGATTTTCAAACCTTTTTTCTACCACTTCTTAGGATTGTGTTTCTTGGCAAGTGATCTAGCCTCTTTGAATATTCTCATTTCTGATATGGGAGAAATTATTCTTTCTTTGTAAGTTGATATTAGGATTTAGTAAAATTACATAGCAAGTCATCTACTCAGTGCCTGACATTTTGTACAATAAATGCTGGTTTCTTTAATTTTCTACAATCTTCTGAAATATGGTATCATATTAGTTCTCTTATTCTGGGGCAGTCATTTTCTCTGGAAGATCAGAAAAGACAATTATATTTCATTAGAGAACTGGTGATTTAATAATTTACATAGAAACAGGCTAAAACTTCCATTATAAAACTTATCTGGCATATGTACAAGAAGCATTATTATTTTCCTGGTGGAATGTAAATATTTTACAAATGTGCACCAAACACTTTACTCTCATGCAATGTCTGCCCCTGCAGTGAATGTAGCTCACCATAAAATTTGTCGCTTTCTAAGCACTTGAAATATCACCCCATTTCTTATACCCCTGCACTGGACTTGCTTACTTGGTAATGTCAGCCTGCCTCCTTATTTCAGTAGCTGAAGTGACATATCTCTGTTTTATAATTTGCCAAGTGATTGAAGGAGCCAGGCAAGTCTGTATTACCCACGCAACATCACTAATTCCTAGCTTTTAAAAAAGAAGAGAGGGCAGTAAGATTCAGCGTGAGGGTGATATATTCTGTGGGAATGTATATTCTCTGCAAGTTGTTTATGGTATTTTTCTGTACAGCCAGAGGAGTGGAGGGACATATTTCAACTTCCTATTGGTATGGGCTCCCAGTTCTTTTATAAGGATTTGTAAAATTCTATCCTTTTGAATCTTGTCAGTGATCTCTGGATATCCTCTAGGCTTTCTTTCATAAAGCTTTCAACACACAGAGATCAGTGAACTGGGCAGGAAAATGTGTATGTGAAAGTGTGTGTGTGTGTCCATGTGTGTGCCTTTGTGAAACTGCCTTGATTGAAATGCCAATATTCGGTCACTTTCCGATCTGAATTTATTCCGGTAATAAAATGGGAGCATCCCCCCTGCATAGTGATGTGTAGCAGTGAAGTCTCACCTTTGATTTAGTTGAGTCAGCTTAATGTAGTTCAGTGTTCAGCTCTTCCTTTTGTTTCCTTTCTGTTTATCTTCTCCAGAGTCTCTCATCATCTGTTGAGTTCAGGGGAAAATCATTTCCCTGGAGCTGTGACAATTCTCCATGTGAATAAAGACAGGGATCATGTTCAATCTTCAGGAATGACAAGGGTGAGTGAAGTTTGCCAAGCGTTTTATGGTTTCAAAGTGTCTACATTTTCTATTTTCAACTTTTCGGGGGAAAGTATAAATCACTTAAACATTGGAGAGGCAACGTTTTCCTTCGCAAATCATCAGACAATCATAGGTGATGGAGGTTGTCCAGCCACACAAGATTTTTATGACACCACTGGGGCAGGAACCATTTACTTCACACTCTTGCTGAGGAGGAGGAAAGCACCAGAGCAGACTTGCTCTTATAGTTTTGGAGGCTGGAGCTCCCGGATCAGGGTGCTAGCCTCGTTGGCTTCTGATGAAGGCCCTCTTCCAGGTTGCTGACTGGCAACTTCTTGTACCCTCACTTGGTGGAAGTTGGGCAAGTGAAATCTCTGTGCCTTTTTAAAAAAATAAAGTCTAGGGATTGAAAACAGGTTAGTGGAGCTGGAATATGATGAGCCATGGAGAGGGTGATAGAAGATGGAGTTACAGAGGTAGTCAAGGCCAGCTCTCCTATAACGGTGGATAACCCAATAGGAGGTTTGAATTCCATTTGAATGCATAGGAAGTCCCTGAACTTTCATAAGCAGAGGAATGATCTGATTTTATTTACATTTTAAAAAAGATTACTCTGACTACAATCTGGAGAATGGCTAGGAGGGAGATAGAGAGCAAAAAGAATGATGTACTCCACTCTGGGTTAGCAATCCCTCCTAGGTATTCCTGAAGAACCTGGTACTTTTTGTTGTTGTTGTTGAGCAAAGCACTTATTAATCACAAAAGCAATTTTCTGTGTATTTGTTTATCATCTCCACTACTCTGAGAGTTCCTTCAGGGTAAGGACTGTGCCTTATATCTCCATGCCATACAATAAATGTATTTTTAAAAAATGGGGAAAAAAGCACTAAACTGAGCATCAGATTCAACGTTTTCTTTCTGAGTCTCTAGTTCTGTCATTTAAAAAAAGTCTCAACTAAGGACCTGTCCAGATATAAATTCTGTAAACTATGTTTGGTGGAGAAAAAGGAACATTTTCTAAGAGGCATCACAGTAAAAGGTCCGAAAGAGAGTGGGATGAACAGAGTGCATATATAGTGGAAGTAGAGTGTGGATAGGAGATAAGTTCAAAAGCCATTATTTTCTGTGTTTATTTTTTAACTTTTAAAAATTCATTTTTCAGTTACAGTTGACATGCAATATTACATTAGCTTCAGGTGTACAACATAGTGATGAGACATTTATATACTTTACAAAGTGATCATCCCGAGAATCTAGTACCCATCCGACACCATAATACTTATTACAATGTTATTGACTATATTATCTATGCCGTACTTTACAGCCTTGTGACTATTTTAATAACTGGCAGTTTGTACTTTTTAATCCTTTCACCTTTTTAACCCATCACCCCAACTCCCTCCCATCTGGAAACCACCATTTTGTTTTCAATGAGTTCGTATCTATGAGTTTGTTTCTGTTTTGTTTGTTCATTTATTTTGTTTTTCAGATTCCACATATAAGTAAAATTATATGATATTTGTCTTTCAATGTCTGATTTATTTCACTTAGCACAATATCCTCTAGGTCCATCCATGTTGTTGCAGATGGCAAGATTTCATTGTTTTTTATTACTGAGTCACAGTCCATTGTGTATATGTTGCTTCCATATCTCGGCTGTTGTAAGTAATGCCGCAATGAACATAGGGATGCATGTATCTTTCCTAATTAGTGTTTTGGATTTCTTTGGTTAAATATCCAGATGTGGAATTGCTGGGACATAAAGGTAGTTCTTTTATAAATGTATATGCTGTTATTCCTTCAGCCACCATATGTCTTTTGATTGGAGCATTTTATTCATTTCCATTTAAAGTAATTGTTTTTAGAAATGTAGTTATTGCCATTTTATTATTCATATTTTTTATCTTTTTTTCTTCTTTTTTAAAGAAGATCCTTTAACATTTCTTGTAGTGCTGGTTGGGTGGTGATTAACCTCTTTAGTTTTTTTTAAAATTTTTTATTGATTAAGGTATTACAAATGTGTCTTTATCCCCCCATTGTCCCCTCATCCCCCAAGTCTTGCCCTCACCCTCACCCCCTGTTGTCTGTGTCCATCGCTTATGCTTATATGCATGCATACAAGTCCTTTGGTTGACTCCAAATCTTAGCTATTGTAAATTGTGCTGCTATGAACATAGGGATGCATATATCCTTTCTGATTGGTGTTTCTGGTTTCTTGGGATATATTCCTAGAAGTGGGATCACTGGGTTAAATGGAAGTTCCATTTTTAGTTTTTTGAGGAAACCACCTCTTTAGTTTTTATTTGTCTGGGAAGCTATTTATCTGTTTTTCAATTATAAATGATGACTTTGTTGGGTAGAATAATCTTGGTTGTAGCAGGTTTTCATCAGTTTGAATATTTTGTGCCAATCCCTTCTGACCTGCCAAGTCTCTGTTTAGAAATCAGCCGACAGTCTTATGAGAGCTCCCTTGTAGGTCATTAACTGCTTTTCTTTTGCTTCTTTTAAGAATCTCTGTTTGTCTTTAACCTTTGCCATTTTAATTATGATATGTCTTGGTGTGAGCTTGCTTGGGACTCCCTGCACTTCTTGGACTTGTATATCTATTTTCTTCATCAGTGGATAGAGCGTCGGCCTGCGGACTCAAGGGTCCCAGGTTCGATTCCGGTCAAGGGCATGTACCTTGGTTGCGGGCACATACCCAGTAGGGAGTGTGCAGGAGGCAGCTGGTCAATGTTTCTAATTCTCTATCTCTCTCCCTTCCTCTCTGTAAAAAAAAATCAATAAAATATGTTTAAAAAAATGATTGTTCTGTAACTTAGTTGTAATTTTGATGTGGTTGTGGGAGGTTGTGAGCACAGAGGTTACCTACTCCACCAGCTTTACTGGAAGCCACATAAACAGCTATTTTTAATTACTAGAGATTTCCTTGGTCATGAAAAAAGATTCTAAATGTAGGGAGAAAAGAGCCAAATCCCTCTACATTCATCAGGGTAAAAACAAGGCTAATGACCACTTGGGCAACCCACTGTCAGAGCTCACTTTGACTTGTCTACCTAAAGCAAGGAGTTAGCAAGCTCTTAACTCTCAAAAGTTTTGTAGAATGAGAATTTATACACCAGGCTTCTGTTTTCATGCCATAGCACAGTGAAGATAGAAAGTACAACAAGTTGTGTGAATAAAGTTAAAGGTAGATATAATAAGATAAATTTAATGTTTCATAAAATCATTTTGAGGGAGGGAGAACTCATCAGGTTGTAAAAATGAATCACAGTGAGAACAGAGTCCCATTGGCAGAGCATCAGTCACTGCAGAGTAATTCTGCGGTTGTCATGGGCCTCTGCATGGAGGGTGGATTGATGATGATCCCTTCTTTATTGAAATTTTGTTCTCACATCTCATTTATGTTTATGCCTGCCAGGTGGCAGGGCTCTTATTTGTCACTGCATTTCTTAGCCGTTTCTTAATCTCTGAGGCTCGAGTGCATAGAAGCTGAAGCGGTCCAGTCAGTATGCCTGGCAACTGCATCAGTAAACACTCAGAGAAAAAGACAATGCTGAGGACATAAGCTTATTCCACAGAATAACGGGGATGAAGTTAAGAAAAGGAAAGATGGATGTTCAATATCAGGAAAAATACCCCGGCCATTCTACTTGAAAAGAATAACTTCCCAAGGGAAGCTGTGAAAATCCCATTGCTTAAGGCATTTGAGAAGCGATTGGATGACATACTGAAGATTATCCTGCAGGGAATCAACTGTGCTCTGCTCCGGAGAGTGAACTAAAATAGCCACAAAAACCACAAGATGGTCTTTTGTGGTTATGATTCGGGGTAGCCAGTCAGCTCTTGCTTTATTGAATCCTTTGCTGCAACCGATATGAATTTCTTCAGGCTGAACTGAAGAATCACACTTTAGTGTTTGAGCCTTGGGAAGCCCACATGCCCATGCCCTGGCTACTTAGGTGTGGTATCTGTTTTGCACATTACACTGCATGATCCCCTCCTCACCTCTCTCCATACCTCCCCTCTCCTACCTTCCTCTTTCCATTCTCCCCTCTCTTCTTTCCTTCCCTCCCTTCTCCTCCCTCATTTCCTTTTTCTCTGCTCTTTCTTCCCTTCCTCTCCTCCTCTCCCTTCCTCCCTTCTAAATAAAGGATGGCAAAGGCTTGGAAAGCATTCCTTTGAGAATGAGTCGTCATGGTGTTTCTTAGGATGTCTGCTCTCTGCGGCTCCCTGCTTTGTGGTTTGGCATTTGGAGGAGATTAGAGGTTTAAGCCCACCAGAGTCAGCATGAGAAATAAGAATTAATGAGGTGTGCTGGCCATTTCACAATGGATATACATACACTATTTAGCCTTAAAAATGAGTGCATGAAATATCGCCATTTATGACAACATGGATGAACAACCTTAAGGCATTATGTTAAATGAAATACACCAGACAGAGAAAACCAAATACTTCATGATCTCACTTATTTGTGAAATCTAGAAACCAACCAACCAACCAAACAAAAACAACCAACTAACCAAGCAACCAAAAAAATCAAGCTTATGGACAAAAAGAACAGATGCCTTCCTTACTTCGGACCCATCAGCTGTGAATTGGGAGATCCCGTGACCAACTTCTTAGGTTTGTAATGTGCTAGAATGGTTCACGGAACTCAAGAGCACACTTTACTCCCATTTACTGGTTTCTTATGAAGGATGCAGCTGAAGAAGTACATAGGAGGAGGTCTGGAGGGGTCTCGCATCCTGTGGAGTTGGGGGACAGTACCCTCCTGCTACATGGATCTGTTCACCAACCAGAACCTCTCCGAATCTTACTGTTTTGAGGTTTTTATGGAGGTTTCATTACATATACACAATTGTTTAATTGGCCATTGGTGATTAAACTCAGTCCCTGGTTCCTCTCCCTCACCGGAGATTGGAGGGCGGGGCTGAAAGTTCCAAGCTTTTGATCAGACTCTTGTTCTTTATGGAGACCAGCCCCCTGAAGCGATGTAGGGGCAGCCAGCCAGCAGTCCTCTCATTACCATACAAAAGACACTCATCACTCCAGAGATTCCAAGGGTTATTATAGGAGCAATGTGCCAAGAACTGGGGACAAAGACCAAATATTTTTTATCATATCACAACCACCATCAGGGAATTACAAGGAAAGTGTTACATGATTAGGAGAAAAGAAAGATCAGATGCGTTTTTTCAGATTTCATATGGTGATATCACAGCATCACGTGATGTGGAAGAACTTGGATTCTGGAATCCGGATTTGACTTCTGGGGAGTCTCATAGCCATTCCCCTGCCTCTTTATTGGTATCTTCAATCACAAAAGAGAACAATGCCAATCCCCCTGGAAAGAG
>NW_006297890.1:26665-43733 GCF_000327345.1 Myotis davidii
GAATTACCTCATCTCTCACAGGACAGGGACTTCTTGCTGTACAGTGTTGTTTTGTTTGCTTGTCTGTTTAGTACTTTATAGAACTTAATTACGTTGCAATTCTACCCCCCTGCCCCCCAGAAAGCACAATAAGATGAGGAGATTACTGCTTGAAACCTGCAATCCCATTATCTGTCAGCCTATGAAAGATAGAAAGTGCCACTAGTGTATCCAGAAAGTCATTTTTCAGTAGCCATAGGTGACAATAATTACATTTCTTTACCAGGACGTCTTGATGTGGCATATCATAAATATTCAGGTTCTGTAGACTTTAAAAAAAGATACAATCTCTTTCTCTCTCTCTCTCTCTCTCTCTTTTTTTGTAGAACACTAGCTTCAAGGTCAGATTCAGAAACTAGTTGGCTCAGTGGATAGAGTGCCAGCCTGTGGACTGCAGGGTCAGGCTTTGATTTCAGTCAAGGGCACGTATCGGTTGCGGCTTGATCCCCAGCCCTGATGGGGGCCCATGCGGGAGGCAATCCATTGATGTGTTTCTCTCACATCAATGTTTCTCTCTGTCTCTCCCCCTCCTTTCCACTCTCTCTAAAAATAAATGGAAAAACATCCTCTGGTGAGGATGAACAACAACAAAATAGGAATTAGGAAGTCTTATGCATGAGAGAAAAGAGCAGTTGGGAGTGGGCTGAAGAGGATTGAGAAAGTAGAAACTGAAAAGTGAAGTAAGAGTCAGGGTATGGGTTTAGAAAGCACATGCTGGGGTGTATCCGTAGACTGTCACTAGGCAGATGGGCCTCTGCTCTGATTCCGTGCTTTCAAAGGTGTGGCTGTGGCTCTCCTTCAGCTATGCCTTTGCCATGGGATGGGAAGTCCAGGAGGCCAAGGCATGCGCCCACCTGGAGCCAATGCCCGTATGTCTCCGCTAAGTACCAGGGACACTGGACTTACCTGCCCAAACACCAAGTCTTGCATGAGTTTCTTCCCCAGGTCTGTCCTTTCGAGGGCTAATGGTGCCACCTGTGTGCCCAAGGTGTGGCCAAGGAGTGGCTGATTGGCAGGGGAGGGGAGAAATATAGATTGGCTGAGTGAGCCGGGATAGCCATATGCATATGGAAAGGGGCTTTTATGATCTGGGTAGAACCAGGGGTGGAAAGAGAGAGGAGTGGGCTGTGAGCCAGGGGCCTGCATTACTGCCCTAGGTCTGCAAATGAAGTAGGCCTGTGCAGGAGTCCAGGCTTATAATTTACCAAAAAAACCTCCAAAAAACAAAACCACACTGAATTTTCAAATAGTTCCTGTTAGAATTGAGCTGCTATGTTATAAATAGGGCAAATAGTTCCTGGTAATGAACTAGTCCATAATATGATCCTTGATATACTGGAGTTACTTAAAAGAGAGAAGACTTTCTGGTTTAGAATTTAGGAGAATCCCATGATGTCCACACATTCTTAGAGGAAGGAGGTAGTATTCTTTCTGAGATTGACTCAGAGAGGGAGACCTTCACTGAGGCTTTAAAAAAATAGTTTTTATTGATTTCAGAGAGGAAGGGAGAGGGACAGGGAGAGAGAGACAGAAACATCAGTGATGAGGAAAAACACCGATTGGCTGCCTCCTGCATGCTCCCTACCGGGGATCAGACCACAGCCCAGGCATGTGCCCTTGACAGGAATCAAACCCTGGATCCTTCAGTCCACAGGCCGACGCTCTATCCACTGAGCCAAACCAGCTAGAGCTCACAGAGGCTTTTGAATGAAGTGCAGTTCTGTCCTGAGAACTAGGCCTCCTGGGCCCCTGACCCAATTTCATGCCTCAGAGGACTCTTTGGAATATCTTCCTGGAACTCTTCTTATTTCATTTCTGATACTGGAGATAGGCAGGAGTAGCAGGGCCATCCAGGTGGGATTCATGGCCCTGTACCAGGACTCGTGTGGGGCTTGGTGGCCGTTTGTCCCCTTTAGTGCATTCTCCTATCCTCTACCATGCATATGGGGTTGATCAGATGCCTCAGAAGATCTGCAACTCACGCCTGTGATGTTGTTCTGGCACTAGAGGCCCAGTTCCAGCGGGCAGCCTGGAGGGAGGATAACTCGTACTCATTGGCTGGTATTTCTTTTGTGGGATCACATGAGAGACTGGGCCAACAGCTGTGCTGATACACAGATTTTGGTGACTCAAATTGTTTATACAGACAGCAGCTCTGCAAAAAAAAATATTTGCTAGGGCTCCACACACCCTGATAGGAGCTGCCCTGGTTAAGTGCTTGTGCAAATAACCATTGCTTCCCCCAATTTTCCTCCTAATTCTGCTGTCTCCAAAATCCGGTAACAAGGACCCCAATTCTAAAAAGAGCAAAAACAGAGAGACAGAGGGAGGAATCCTGAGCATTTAATTCCCCACTCGCCTCAGACATAGAGGTGTAGCTTCCTGCCTTCCCAGCTACATGGAGCCTTGCCTTTGATTTTCACCTGGGGTGGCTGCCTGGTTGAATCTTGGCAGGGACTTGAAGGTTGGCAATGTCAAGTCCCTGTCAGTGGCCAGGGGAGGAGATGAATTGAAAAGATCTTCTATCAATAACATGGAGTCCCTAGCACATTCTGCTTGGTCCAAAATGAACCCTTTCACCACCCAAACCTCTGTTGTGTCTTCTCTAAGAAAGGGTGGGTGGAGGAGAGAAGATGAACGCCCTGCTGCTGATCACGTGGAGACAGCAACTCACATCCACTGGGCACATTATATTCATCATCTGGTCTAATCCTAATTACAAAGCTTGAGGTGGGTACTGCTATAATTTCCATTTCATTGACAAGGATATAGAGGTCAGGGTAGCTGGTTAGGGGTGAAGGCAGGGGTTGACCCGGGTCTGTCTGCCTGCATTAGGCCTGCTTGTGCCCCGTGCGACTCAGTGCTGTGGGGAGGTGAGAAAGATCTGTCCTGAGGCCTTGAGGGTTTGACTGGGGCTCAGGAATAAGCTCCTTTGTTGTTTTTAAAAAGCTTTTAAGAACGTTCAGTGACCAAATCCTGATGCCAAGTGAGCAGCGTTGGAGCACCACAAACTTCAGCTGCTCTTAAGAGGTAACTGAAAAATGGGTGCGAGGTATTGACTTTCCAATAAAAAAAGAAAAGAAAAGATTGTGTTATGGTTCTTTTCACCCAAGCACTTCAAACCCTTTCTAAAACACCTCATGGGAAATCCTGTGACCACACTTTGCAGGGTAACAACGGGCTATCCTCACTCAGGAAGGCAATGGCAGATCCAGTTTGCTTTGGAGAAATGGAGCCAGGCGTAGGCCCGCTCACAGCTCAGACCCAGCTCTGCCCTCAGTTAACCGCATCTCAATGCGGCCACTCCGGTCCCAGGTCATTTAGAATCTGGTCCTGGGTGATTTGGAATCTATGTTGTCAGCACGTTTCTTTTGAATTCTTTTTTTTTTATATGTTATTTTTTAAGGAGTTTTAAAAAAACAGGTTGATGATGGCTTTGAAGAATACTCGAAATCTGTCGGGTTAGCACAGGAGCCGAAGAAAGAAGTGAAAGAAGAGCAGGGGACAAAACGGAGCCTGCAAGGAGGCAGAACCAAACTGTATAGTCGGAACCTGTCATTCTTCGGTGCGGTGCCAGGGCCGGCCCCTACGCCCGTAACTTCCTTCAGGGAGCGCGGTGCCCAGCAGCAGCCTTTACATTTAAGGCCCCGTCTCCCCTCACACAGTTCTTGATGCCCTGCTCAGAGTCAGGCGGGTCTGGTTCAAGTCCAGCTCTGAGCTAACTGTGTTCTCGGACAGCTGATCTCTTATTTCTGAGCCTCGGCTTCCTTATCTTCAAAAGAAGATCATAAGCTCCACCTCTGTTTACTGTTGGAGGCATCACCAGCGGCCACAGGTGGAACACTTCGTGCCGCGGTTCTCAACCTGTGGGTCGCGACCCTTTGGGGATCGAACGACCCTTTCACAGGGGTCGCCTAAGACCATCGGGAAAACACATATGTAATTACATACTGTTTTTGTGATTAATCACGATGCTTTAATTATGTTCAATTTGCAACAATGAAATTGGAGGTCACCACCACATGAGGAACTGTATTAAAGGGTCGCGGCATTAGGAAGGTTGAGAACCGCTGACTTAGTGCAATGGGCTGAAAGCTGTGACTCCAGGCAATTCATATACTGAAACCCTAACCCCCAAGGTGATGGCATTAGGAGGTGGAATCTTTGGGAGGTGAATAGGTCATGAGCCCTCATGAATGGGACTAGTGCCCTTATAGCGGAGGGCCCAGAGAGCTCTCTTACACCTTCCCAGCCTCCATTACTGGGAGAAATAAATTTCTGTTGTTTATCAGCTACCCAGGCTATGGTATTGCTGTGATAGCAACCTGAATGGCTTCAAACCCTTAGCATAGCTTTTGTACCTTGCAGGTTCTTAGGAAGGGTTATATACATTTCTCCCACCCTTCTTTCTTTCCGTAAGTTTCCTTTTGAAAGCAATATAATCAATCCAATCTTTCTCTTAGAATTGGTCAAACCTTAAACTGTACTCCTAGGAGAGTACACTGGGCAGAAATATTTTTCTGCAGGGAGTGATACTGAAATTCTAAGGCCCCATGTGCAGTTCCCAAGGAAGATAAGGCCCCAGGTGGCCCACTATAGGGCAAAGTGCTGGGCCAGGGAGGTGTAAGGGGTGGGTCGGAGGGGAGGGGTGTGTGTGTGTGTGTGTTTAAGTGGACACGGGTGTGTATATATGTATAGGAGTGTGGTTGTGGCTGTGCATACTTGTGTACCCATGAGAGTGTGAGGGCATGTGCGTGGATGTGCAGGCGAGTGTGTGTGCGTAGAATCAGAGGAAAATGTCTGATAGCGCAAGACTTGCTGTTCACTCTGGAGGTTAAGAAACGAATGAAGAGTCCTTCTCAGGCTTTCCGTGTTCATTGAAGACTGGAGGCTTTTTCCTCCACTCAGAAATTCCTTGCAGGACCTGAGGGTGTAAGAGAAAATGTGTAAAGGCATCTTTGAGCAAGGCTCTCTTTCTTCCAGTGTGAAGGGCCCCTCAGGGGTCCCGGCAAGAAGTCAGGGATTCTCATTCTCCCACCCCCCTCCTCGTCCTTTCTCCTCTCTCACTCCAGTTCCTTGGTCTTGGTTCACTCTTTCTTCAGTCTCCCCTGCCCCATCTTGGTTCCCTCCCTGCATGTCCCTCCTTTTTAAATTTTTTTTCTTTCTTTCACCATCCTTCTCATTTCTCTTCTCTCCTCTCATTTTTCTTTGCTTTTCATCCAGAACGAGGCAGATACATGGTAGAATGCATCTCTACTTCTCTTTTACTGATATTCCTGTTCAGCACACCTGTAGGCTTTGAGAAATGTCTGTTTCTTGGTATTTTTTTTTCTTCTGGAAACCATTGCTTATTTAACATTTTTCCTCTGTGGAATATTCCCACAGACAGAATTGCAGAGCTTGCTGTTTAGAAACACCATTGTTTCCTTTTTTTTCTATCACTGAACAGTTGCCAACTTCTTTCATGTCAGCCAAAGGGGGAAAGACACCTGCTCACGGCAAACCCACGCTAAACTCAAAACCCCCGTCCTTTGTACTTCAGTGGCCGCAGCGCAAGAGTGGATATAAAACTTAAATATTTACCTGAGGTATTATTTTTATTCTTGTTAGTCAGAGCCTTTGTATGAACGGATGCCTCCATTTTAATAAATATCAGAGGAATTGGAGTCCAGTGGTTCCCATATTCAGGATGGACACGGATTATACTTTTAAAATTATTTACAGCCTGTCAGCACCTGTGGCTTTGAATTGTTGATGCTGTGATAGCTCCCGTTAGTGAGACCAAGCCCTTCCCAGAGGCAGCAGCACTGGTGGCAGCTGGGGAACTCCAGGCTGGCTTGATGCAGCACCCTACCCATTCTGGGCAGGAGAGCAGAGTTGTGTTGTGTTCGACACAGGCCTTTCCTGGGAGAGGGTTATTCTGGTTCTTTCGACAGAAGTGGGTTCACACCGAGCTTTGCTACTAACTAGTATTGACACTGGGCAAGTAACTTAATCTCTCTCAACACCAGTTTTCTCTTCTGTCAAACGTGGAAGGAATAGTTAACACGAAAACTCTTGAGGAATCAGAAGAATCAGGTTGAAGATAAATGAGATGATGCATATTAAACAGGAAGAACAGTGCTGGGCAGATAGCAAGTGCTCAAAAGTTATTTTGATAACTATTTGTTTGACCAATTCCCTCTCCATTTAGAACAATACACGATTGAAGAACTTATTTCAGATGACATGATTCTCACAACCCAATAGCTCAGAACCTTCATCAATTTCTTTCAGGTCTTGACGCCTTGGGACAGGTTGTATGTGAGAATTTTCAAATATGTATGCATTTATAAGTTCAGCCATGTTTGGTATAGTCTGGTTTAATTAATGGAAATGTTTTGCTGCACTCAATTTTAGGGAAAAGTATAATAAAAACACACACATCAGCTTTTAAGGCAGTGGTTCTCAACCTTGGCTGCCTATTAGAATCACCTGGGAATCTTTTTAAAATCCTGATTTCTGGGCCTCATCCTCCGGAAATTCTGCTTCTTTGTTACTAATGTTGTGGCCCCACCCAAGAGGTTCTGGGTTGGCAGGAGGTGTTCACTCTTACACCCTGTACTTGGTAGCTTGCTTGCCTGCTGCTGCCGTTGTGGCCCCACCCCATAACAAAGAAACAGAATTTTCGGAGGACGAGGCCCAGAAATCAGGATTTTAAAAAGATTCCCAGGTGATTCTCATGTGCAGCCAAGGCTGAGAACCACTGTTTTAAGGTATATCCCGAGATCTGAGTAGGTGTTTGTCTTGTTTATACACTTTATTTTCAGAACAATAACTTTAAGGCCATATCAAAGCTTCTATTATTATTTGTATTTTCTCAGGGACATGGGCACTAACATCTCTATTTTATAGGAATATTCTAAAATATGAAAGGAAACAAACTCAACATTTTTTTGGTTAAGCCTCTGTTATGGATAAAAGTCAGTTAGGGAGAGCTTACCCTTCTTTAAGCATTTTAATTACTTGAGGCATGTTTCTTTAATATTATGCAGGGGTCCCTTGCTCTACAAAAGTTCGCTTTAGGCCACTTTGCTTGCAAGAGACCTAAAAGACCTACCTGCATCATTATCTTTTACACTAACCAAAAGAAATCTGAGAGAATTTTTGCTTTTAGGAAAAAAGACAAAAAGTCAAAATGGTGTTCAGCATGTAGCGAGCCCTCACAGAGGCAGCGAGCACCCCGAACAGCGAGAGTGGCCCAGCCCAGCTCCTTCCCAAGCTCCCCCTGAAGAACACTCCCGGCATCTCAAGCTACCGCCATAGCTTTGAACTGACTGTCTATGAGCATCTGTGCTTTATCTCCATTTATTTTGTGTATTCCTGCTTTTACTATGTTTTTGGGTCTCAGAACATTACAGGTTTTTTTTGCATATAAATGGATGGTAATTGCATTTATTATTTTTATTATTAATAAAATCCTTATTGTTGGAAGTATTACATATGTCTTCTCCTCCCCCCTTGACCCTTTCTAGTCCCAGCCCTCCCTCCCCCCACCCCAGGCCTTCACCATCCTATTGTCTTTGTCAATGGGTTATGCATATAAACATACAAGTTCTTTGGTTGATCACCCCCCTCTCCCCACCCCTGCCACTTTTATTATTATTTTTTAATTTTAGAAAGGGATGATGGCAAAGAAAGAAACATCAATGTATCTTTGGTTGCCTCCCAGACGCGCCCCAAGCAGACATAAAACCACAACCGAGGTATGTGCCCTGACCAGGAATCAAATCTACAACCTTCCAGTGCAGGGGACAATGCTCAATCAATTGAGCCACTCTGGCCAGGGCGGTCAAATTGCTTCTTTACATTACACCATTTCAGCTTGCAAAGGTTTCATAGGCACGCTCTACTTTCAGATTGTGGGGAACACCTGTATTTGTTAGATTTTTCAAGTATCTATTATTTGTGCCTCATAAAAGGCAATTCATTGAAAATTTGAAAAGCTACTATATCTTCATCACTAAAACTTCTTTTAAATCCCCATCTTTTGAATTCTTTTGAAAATAACAGACATGGCAATAAAAACAATTATGGTTGCTCTCACTTTTACTGTGTGCCATGCCCTGTGATTCACTGAAAGAATGGCAATGCTAACGTTGTTCTTTCATCTGAACGCTACCTATGTATGTGAGCTCGGCACTGTATAATTAGACTTTTCTGTAGTTAGGTCATTTAGAAAATAAATTTATAAAGGTATTTTTAATTTTGTTGGGTAAAAGACTGATTAGAGTAGTTAGCACCAGGTGGCGCTAAAGGACTGAGCTTGGAAAGATTATTTGGTACAAACATGATGCTTTTTTAGAAGTTTTATTTATTATTAAACTTTTTTAAAAATTGAATTTATTGGGGAGACACTGGTTAACAAAATTATACAGGTTTTGGGTTCACAATTCTACAACACATCATCTGCACACTGTGTGTTCACCACCACAGTCAGGTCTCTGTCCATAACCATTTATCCCCCCTATATTCTCCACCTCCTGCACAGCCCTTGCCCCCAGCAGTCATCACACCATTGTCCATGTCCATGATTTTTCCTTTTTTGTTCAATCCCTCCAATCTCTCCGCCTCCCCCCCATCACACACATAGGCCCCCTCCCAACCAACGTCTGTCAGTCTGCTCTCCATCTATGAGTCTGTCTGTATTTTGCTTGTTAGTTCAGTTTGTTCACTAGATTCCACATTTGAGTGAAATCATATGATACTTGTCTTTCTCTGACTGGCTTATTTCACTTAGTATAATGTGTTCCATGTCCGTCCATGTTGTCACCAAGGGGAAGATTTTTATTCCTGCTTTTACTATGTTTTTGGGTCTCAGAACATTACAGGTTTTTTTTGCATATAAATGGATGGTAATTGCATTTATTATTTTTATTATTAATAAAATCCTTATTGTTGGAAGTATTACATATGTCTTCTCCTCCCCCCTTGACCCTTTCTAGTCCCAGCCCTCCCTCCCCCCACCCCAGGCCTTCACCATCCTATTGGGTCCATCCATGTTGTCACCAAGGGGAAGATTTTCTCCCTTTATTTTTTATGGCTGAGCATTGTACTACAAACCCCCTCTAACTGGGAGGAGATTTGAGGCTGGAAATTGGGCGGGGACATATCAAGGACCCTCAGGGACATCAGCCTCTCTCCTGTCCATTCGGAGCAGAAGCCCCTGCTGTTCTTGGTGGACAGTACCAGGCAGCACTGAGGGTAGAAAGCATCTGAGACATTGATTATAATTTAAAGTGATGTGTTGAGAGTTTGTATATATCATCCGGGTCTGTTAATAACTGTAATGCCTGGAACATAACGTGCTATTAAAAATCTTCACCGTGTGTGTGTGTGTGTGTGTGTATGCACGTGCTAATCATGCTCACTATTGCCATTCTGTTTGTATTTTAATGAATACATTTGTCATTGAAGGGGGTATATTGCAGATGCATTACTATATTCCTTCAGTCAGTGAAAGCTTTTAAGAAGTCAGAAAATTTGAACTAATGGAGATAATGTTTTATGTCGTCCCTTAGTGCATCTGATCATGTAGCAAAGGAGTTCATTGAAATAAATGCTGCAGTTGAATTTTTAACAATGACTGCATAAATATGCGGCTGTCTGTAACCTTCATGCCCATGGGAACCAGGAAAATGATCTGTGTAATTAACCCCTTGATTGATCTGGTCTTTCAGCTGTCAGGGTGGAGACTGATTTTCCGTGCACCTGTGGAGCAGGATGCCCGTGAAGCTCAGGATAGATGAATATTTTTTGTGGGGAGTTTCTTTTGAAATACTAAGGAGACATTCATCTGATAGACTCCTTCAAATAGTCCACCTCCTTAAATTTCTCAATTTATGCTGAGCTGTTGGGAGGTATGGAGAAATCATCAAAGATCTCAGATTAGTTACTCTGACTCAAAAGGTGTGATAGAATTCTGAGACGGCCCCAAGATTCCCACCCTGTGTAATACCCTCATTGAGTGTGGGCAGGGTCTGTGAATATGATGGGGTGTCACTCCTTTAACTAGATTATATCATATGACAAAGGTGAGATAATCATCATTATGTTATATTGCATTATATTATATTACTTATGGCTTTTTCTTAGCAGTCAGTAGAGATTGGAAACAAGAGAAATCTCCTCAATCTATCTGTGGAGAAGGCCATGTGGCATCCTCTAGGAGTGAGAATGGCACCTGGCTGACAGCTATCAAGAACGCAAGAACCTTAGTCCTATAACCACAAGGACCTGAGTTTTCAAAAAAACAGTGAACTTGGAAAAGAACTCCAAGCCTCAGGTGAGTTGACATCCTGAGCAACACCTTGATTCAGCCTCATAACACCCTGAGCAGAAGTGTCCCTGACTCCTGACCTTGGAAACTGTGGGTGTAATGATTGTATGCTGTTTAAGCTGCTGGATTTGTGGTAATTTGTTAAGTAGTGATGGAAAAGCAAAACAATAGTCTGGGTCTGGGGGTGTGCAGCTGAGAATTTGCATTTGTAAAAATTCTCAGGTGATGCCCAGGATGTCAGTCCAGGAGCACTATGAGAAACACTGTTATAGTTCAGCTTCCCTGGCAGTTGATTTGTCAGCAGTGTCAGGAATGGACACTCACTATATGCCTCTGGGCTAAAACTAATGTTAGCCAGAAGTAATTTAGCTGTATGTTTTAAGTCACAAATACATGTAAGTAGTATGGTTTAAGCCTTTAAGAGATAATTTAAATGTGGCCAACAAAAACACACACACAAAATGCAGTACAGTGGGGCCTTGACTTACGAGTGTCCCGACTAACGAGTTTTTTGAGATACCAGTTGTCTCCGCTGATTTTTTGCATTGAGTTGACAGTGTAATTTGAGTTAACAAACTCCTTAAGGAGCTCCTTAACGAGCTCGGTCTTGGAACGAATTAAACTCATAAGTCAAGGCCCCACTGTATGAGAAAAGCAGTTATGCCCAGCTGGCATGGCTCAGTAGTTGAGTGTTGACCTATGAATCAGGAGGTCAGGGCATATGTCTGGGTTGCAGGCTCAATTCCCCGTGTGGGGCATGCAGGAGGCAGCCTACCAATGGTTCTCTCTCATCATTGATGTGTCTGTGTTTCTCTCCCTCTCCCTTCCTCTCTGAAATCAATCAGGGCAGTTAAGATCAGAGTTTAGGAAATAAAGGTAAGATAGATAATGTAAAGTGAGGTGTGAGGTTGATATGCAAAGTGTGTACATCACTATTAGTTCACACCTATGTGGCAAGAGAGACTTAACTATTACTGCCTGCTTCTCTTTTTGAGAACCAAAACCCATCTATACTGCTTATGAGTAAACTTCATATTCTGACTATACTTCAATTAAAAATTAAGTGAAGGTTTATAACATCACATAAACTTTCCAATGTCCACCATAGAGAGAATGAAAGACAGCGCATTCTTTTTTAATTCTCCAAAACATTGGTAAATTCTCTGGCTTTGCTGAATCTGTGTGGGTAATGGGAGTGCTTCTTTTATAGGTAGAAAAATGGCTTCTGTGTCTCTGTGTGTCAGCTATCTTCAAGTATTTCCAACCCTTTCTGTGACCAAATTATCCCTCCTCCCCTATCCCTCTCCTTGTCTTCACTTGTTTTTTGTTGAGTAATTTTTGAAGTTAAGAACATTCAGCTCCATTGAGGTTTTCTTGGTAGAAAACAGCTAGAGTCCTGCTTAATCCTGAGGCATTTACCTCTCTCCTAGTAATCCCGGTTCCCCTTGGGTTAATATAGGCATACTGCTGGGACTCTATTAGCTGAACCATCTGGATTATTATTCTATTTAATACTGTACCCATCATCCAAAATAGGAAGGCTCTGCTCTCTCCAGCCAGGTGTTTCATAGAGCAGGTCAAGGGACTCCAAGGAAAAATATGAAACTTGATTTTGAAGCTATTTTGAATGTTGCTTGATATAATAACTGCCCAGCCCAGGTCTGTTGGACTAGGAAGTAGGACTATGAACGTGAGTGTGTGAGCACATGTGTGTGTGAGTGTGTGAGCATGAGCAAGAGTGTGTGCGTGTGCATGTGTGTGCGTGTGTGGTGGGTGTAATGGGGGTAGTGAGGGACTGGAGGGTAATAGTCATTATGTGTGATGATGGGAGAGAGGGCCCGAGGAGCCCTGTGGAGTTATTTATCCTTCTGATATAAATACCGCCGCCTTTTATTCAGAGCCAAAGGCAGTTTACCTAGCTGAGATTTTTTTTCAGGCCCCTTAAAATAGCAACTGTACTTTATAACTGTTTTCTCTTTTTGAAGATATGCAGATTCTCAGACAGCAGTCAGAAGGCAAAAGTGTGCAGACCTCTGACCCCCTGCAGCACCCTGTGCTAGGTTCTGTTTAATAAGAAAGGAGTCTCTACGGCACCAGCTGCCTGTTCAGAGCCACGTATCTGAATCTCTGTGCTAAGTTAGGAATTGAGTATGTTTCCTTTTCTGGGTAAGATAGGAGGGAGGGAAAAAGAAACATCATGTATTTTCCTTCTATTTTAACTGTAGTATCCTCCCTCATTAGTAAAGCTTTATAAACAAATAAAAATGCTGTGTTTGGGACCACTCCCTAAGGCCTGGGGAATTTTATACAAACTTGTCAAACATGCGTATGATTCTTAGGTGTAGAACCTTAAGGTGGTTGGATGCTTGTGATGCTCTCTGTCTTATAGATTAGGAAATGGAGGTATAGAGGGACTGTCAGCTTCCTAAGATAGTCATGGGGACTCTCATCCACATTGTCAGTCTGCAGATAGGCAACCCTGGTAGAGAAGATCATTATCCAAATTAACACACAGGGTGAAAGACTTAGCTTGATATTATAGCTTTAGAAATCTCAAACTTGGCAAGAGATTGTGAACTCTACTGAGAAGATTTGGGTTCTGGTAAGTCCAACTCACCTAGCAGACGTATTCTCTGTCCGAGTAACTTCTCTGACAATGGCTCCTTGTCAGCACTGCCTGTGCCAGTCTTGTCAAACTATTGCCATTGGAAATACATTATCAGCTAGCTAAGAAGGATGGTAGGATATCTGAATTATGAGTGGGTTTTGGAGCATGGATCTTAAGTTTGAAGTGTTTAAACCTTTTTGTCAGTTAATCTCATAAATGGTCCATTTATCCATGGGCACGTCATGTTTTCAAGTTTGTGCCTGGTGGTAAGTGACCTTGGAACATTTATCCAGGAACAGCTTCAAGAGCTTCACGGTGAGGAGACTGCCACCAGCTTGGCTGGAATTCAAGATATGCCCTCTCTAGAATATGTGTGCGCCTTTGGAATGAATATTTGATGATGTAGAGTGGAACAAGCCAGCTCAGTGATTCATAGGTGAAGATGGACATGATCTAACCTGGTGAATCAGAACTAAGGGAAGAGAAATGGTAGATATCTAGGAGGAAGACTGCATTAGGGAGGGGGGTTGAACTTCATGAAACCGGCTTGGGTTTTCAGCTCTTAGCCCATGATAGTTTAGATGGTGCTGATTAGAGTGTGGGGAGAAGACTATGTAGAGCACTAACATCTCATTTTAACCTCTCCAGGGCAAAATTTCCTGAATTGTGTGTTGCAAAACATTAGGGTTTCTCAAGATGTTGAGACATTTCCAAAATCAAGTAATTTTTCACAAACACTCTATACAATGTCCTAGTTATAAAATTTATAATGCATATTGTGCATTATAATTTGATTACTAATGGTGATCAAAATTCTGTAGAATGAAAACCTATTGCAGCAAGAAAACCAATAGATGTTCAATGGGTGACCCAACCTTTCCTGGTTTAGATTTATAATCTTGTATTTTTCCTCTGTCGTCTCTAGAATATTCTGAGGACAACAGCAATAAGGGCTAATTTACATTTTCACAAGAGCCAAAATACATAAAACATACTTTAACAGTGATAGTCACAGTTCTCTATTTACCCTTCCAAGTTTACCATGATTTAAATTTTTAGTAATATCTTGAGGCTCCATCAGTTAAGATGAGTAGACTGACTATTTCAAAATCCTAGAAATCTGGATCCAATATTCAAAGAAATGAAAAGCAAGGACTTACAACCAAGATTACTCTATTCAGCAATTCTATAATTTAAAATTGAAAGTGAGATAGAGTTTCTCAGATAAGAAAAAGCTAAAGAAGTTCATCACCACCAAACCAGTATTACAAGAAATGTTAAAGAAACTTCTTTAAGAAGAAGAAAACATATGAACATAGATATAAATAATAAAATGGCAATAACTACCTACCTATCAATAATCACTTTAAATGTAAATGGATTGGGGTGGTGAACATACAATACAATATACAGATGATGTATTATAGAATTGTATACCTGAAACCTATATAACTTTATTAATCAATGTCATCCCAATAATTCAATATGAAAAAACGTAACTAAAAATATTTAAAAAATAAATGTAAATGGATTCAATAAGAAGAAATAGGGTATCTGAATGGTAAGAAAACGAGACTGATAAATATTCTGTTTACAAGAGATCCAGTTCAGATCAAAAGACACACAGAGACTCAAAGTAAATGGAAGCAGGAAGATATTTCATGCAAATGGAAAGGAAAAAGAAAACCTGGAGTAGTAATACTCATATCACACAAAATAGACTTTAAAACAAAGACAAAGAAAAACATTTCATAATGATAAAGGGATAAATCCAATAAAAGGATATACCCCTTGTAAACATTTACACACTTAACATAAGAGCACCTAAATATATAAAGCAAATTCTGACAGACATAAAAGACCAACAGTCATAGTAGGGAACTTTAATACCCCATTGTCATCAATGGATCTTCCAGACAGAAAATCAACAAGGAAACAGCAGTCTTAAATGGCACATTAGACCAGATGGATTTAATTGTTAGTTTTAGAGCATTTCACTATAACATTTTTCAAGTGCACATGATACCAGCATTATTTACAATAGCCAAGAAATGAAAGCAACCTAAGTTCTCATCCACAGACAATTGGATAAAGAAGATGTGATACATATATACAAGGAAGTATTACTCAGCCATAAGAATGAAATCTTACCATTTGCAACATGAATGGACCTAGAGGATATTATGCTAAGTGAAATATGTCAGACAGAGAAAGACAAATGCTATATGATTTTATTTATATTTAGAATCTAAAGAACAAACAGATTCATAGATACAGAGAACAAATTGATGGTTGTTAGGGGGGAAGAATGTTGAGGGCTGGGTGAAAAATGTGAGAAGTACAAACCAGTAGTTACATAAAATATTTCGGGGCCCTGGCCAGTCTTCTCAGTGGTTAGAGCATCGGCCTGCACACCGAAGGGTTGTGGGTTTGATTCCAGGTTGAGGGCATGTACCTGAGTTGCAGGTTTGATCCCTTGTCCAGCTGGGGCACATGTGAGAAGCAACCAATCGATTTATCTCTTTCACATCTATGCCTCTCTCTCTCTCTCTCCCTCTCTCCTCCCCCTTCTCCCTTCCACTCTCTCTTAAAATCAATGGAAAAATATATCCTGGGATGAGAATTAACAAAATCAATAGTTATGGGGATGTAAAGTACAGAATAGAGAATATAGTCAATAATATTGTCATAAGTAAGCATGGTGCCAGGTGGGTACTTGAAATATTGGTGAGATCACTTTTTAAATTATATAATTGTTGAAAGAAAAAAGAAAAAAATGTATTAAATAAAGAATGATTAGTAAGTTAATTAATTGAAATTCCAAAAAATAAAAATTAAAGAAGTACAAATTGGTAGTTACAAAATAGTCATGAGATTGTAAAGTACAGCATAGGGAAAGTAGTCAATAATATTATAATAACTATGTATGATGCTAGATGGGTACTAGATTTATTGGGGGGGATAACTTCATAAATTATATAAATCGTCTAACCACTATGCTGTACACCTGAAATTAATATAGGATGGCAAGTATAGTTGAAACAAAGATATTGTTTCTCTATCAACATCCTTTACATGTTTGTAAAAAAAACCAATTGCCCACATATGTGATGGTCTATTTCTTTTCTTTCTTCTTCTTCTTCTTTTTTTTTTTTTACCATCTGATTATTATTATTTTTTAAATTAAATCTTTATTGTTCAGATTATTACATTAGTTACTCTTTTTTCCCACCATAACTCCCCTCCACCCAGTTCCCACCCCACCCTCCGCCCTCACTCCCAACCCACTGTCCTCATCCATAGGTGCATGATTTTTGTCCAGTCTCTTCCCGCATCTCCCAAACCCCTTTCCCCCCCAAGAAGAGTGAGTCCATTCCCTTTCTATGTCCCTGATTCTATTATACTCACCAGTTCATTCTGTTCATCAGATGATTTATTCACTTGATTCTTAGATTCACTTGTTGATAGATGCATATTTGTTGTTCATAATTTGTATCTTTACCTTTTTCTTCTTCTTCCTCTACTTAAAGGATACCTTTCAGCATTTCATATAATACTGGTTTGGTGGTGATGAACTCCTTTAGCTTTGCCTTATCTGTGAAGC
Source organism: Myotis davidii (assembly GCF_000327345.1). Lineage (NCBI taxonomy): Eukaryota > Metazoa > Chordata > Mammalia > Chiroptera > Vespertilionidae > Myotis > Myotis davidii. The sequence goes on from NW_006297890.1 coordinate 43,235, forward strand.
TCTTTATCTGACCTTCAATTCTGAACGATAGCTTTGCTGGATAAAGTAGTCTTGGTTGTAGGTTCTTGGTATTCATCACTTTGAATATTTCTTGCCACTCCCTTCTGGCCTGCATAGTTTCTGTTGAGAAATCAGCTAACAGTCCTATGGGTACTCCCTTGTAGGTAACTGAGTTTCTTTCTCTTGCTGCTTTTAAGATTTTCTCTTTGTCTTTTGCCCTTGGCATTTTAATTATGATGTGTCTTGATGTGGTCCTCTTTGGATTCCTTTTGTTTGGGGTTCTCTGTGCTTTCTGGACGTGTAAGTCTATTTCTTTCACCAGTAGGGGAAGTTTTCTGTCATTATTTCTTCAAATAGGTTTTCAATATCTTACTCTCTCTTTTTCTGGCACCCCCATAATTCGGATGTTGGTACACTTGAAGTTGTCCCAGAGGCTCCTTACACTATCTTCATATTTTTGGATTCTTTTTTCTTTTTGTTTTTCCGGTTAGGTGCTTTT